>NC_092095.1:2655344-2658990 GCF_045679555.1 Salvelinus alpinus
ATCTAGCTGGTCTGTCAATAATATAATAGAGACAGCAGATCTAGCTGGTCTGTCATAATATAATAGAGACAGTAGATCTAGCTGGTCTGTCATAATATAATAGAGACAGTAGATCTAGCTGGTCTGTCATAATAAAATAGAGGCAGTAGATCTAGCTGGTCTGTCATTATATAATAGAGACAGTAGATCTAGCTGGTCTGTCATAATATAATAGAGACAGTATATCTAGCTGGCCTGTCATAATATAATAGAGACAGCAGATCTAGCTGGTCTGTCATAATATAATAGAGACAGTAGATCTAGCTGGTCTATCATAATATAATAGAGACAGTAGATCTAGCTGGTCTGTCATAATATAATAGATACTGTAGATCTAGCTGGTCTGTCTTAATATAATAGAGACAGTAGATCTAGCTGATCTGTCATAATATAATAGAGACAGTAGATCTAGCTGGTCTGTCATAATGTAATAGAGACATTAGATCTAGCTGGTCTGTCATAATATAATAGAGACAGTAGATCTAGCTGGCCTGTCATAATATAATAGATAATGTAGATCTAGCTGGTCTGTCATAATATAATAGAGACATTAGATCTAGCTGGTCTGTCATAATATAATAGAGACAGTATATCTAGCTGGTCTGTCATAATATAATAGAGACAGTAGATCTAGCTGGTCTGTCATAATAAAATAGAGACATTAGATCTAGCTGGTCTGTCATAATATAATAGAGGCAGTAGATCTAGCTGGTCTGTCATTATATAATAGAGACAGTAGATCTAGCTGGTCTGTCAAAATATAATAGAGACAGCAGATCTAGCTGGTCTGTCATAATATAATAGAGACAGTAGATCTAGCTGGCCTGTCATAATATAATAGAAACTGTAGATCTAGCTGGTCTGTCATAATATAATAGAGACAGTAGATCTAGCTGGTCTGTCATAATGTAATAGAGACATTAGATCTAGCTGGTCTGTCATTATAAAATAGAGGCAGTAGATCTAGCTGGTCTGTCATTATATAATAGAGACATTAGATCTAGCTGGTCTGTCATAATGTAATAGAGACAGTATATCTAGCTGGTCTGTCATAATATAATAGAGACAATATATCTAGCTGGTCTGTCATAATATAATAGAGACAGTAGATCTAGCTGGTCTGTCATAATATAATAGAGGCAGTAGATCTAGCTGGTCTGTCATTATATAATAGAGACAGTAGATCTAGCTGGTCTGTCAAAATATAATAGAGACAGCAGATCTAGCTGGTCTGTCATAATATAATAGAGACAGTAGATCTAGCTGGCCTGTCATAATATAATAGAAACTGTAGATCTAGCTGGTCTGTCATAATATAATAGAGACAGTAGATCTAGCTGGTCTGTCATAATATAATAGAGACATTAGATCTAGCTGGTCTGTCATAATATAGTAGAGGCAGTAGATCTAGCTGGTCTGTCATTATATAATAGAGACAGTAGATCTAGCTGGTCTGTCATAATATAATAGAGACAGTATATCTATCTGGTCTGTCATAATATAATAGAGACAGTATATCTAGCTGGTCTGTCATAATGTATTAGAGACAGTATATCTAGCTGGTCTGTCATAATATAACAGAGACAATATATCTAGCTGGTCTGTCATAATGTATTAGAGACAGTATATCTAGCTGGTCTGTCATAATATAACAGAGACAATATATCTAGCTGGTCTGTCATAATATAATAGAGACAGTAGATCTAGCTGGTCTGTCATTATACAATAGAGACAGTAGATCTAGCTGGTCTGTCATAATATAATAGAGACATTAGATCTAGCTGGTCTGTCATAATAAAATAGAGGCAGTAGATCTAGCTGGTCTGTCATTATATAATAGAGACAGTAGATCTAGCTGGTCTGTCATAATATAATAGAGACAGTATATCTAGCTGGCCTGTCAAAATAAAGTAGAGACAGTATATCTAGCTGGTCTGTCATAATATAATAGAGACAGTAGATCTTGCTGGTCTGTCATAATATAGAAGAGACATTAGATCTAGCTGGTCTGTCATAATGTAATAGAGACAGTATATCTAGCTGGTCTGTCATAATATAACAGAGACAATATATCTAGCTGGTCTGTCATAGTATAATAGAGACAGTAGATCTAGCTGGTCTGTCATAATATAATAGAGACAGTAGATCTAGCTGGTCTGTCATTATATAATAGAGACAGTAGATCTAGCTGGTTTGTCATAATATAATAGAGACATTAGATCTAGCTGGTCTGTCATAATAAAATAGAGGCAGTAGATCTAGCTGGTCTGTCATTATATAATAGAGACAGTAGATCTAGCTGGTCTGTCATAATATAATAGAGACAGTATATCTAGCTGGCCTGTCATAATATAATATAGACAGTAGATCTTGCTGGTCTGTCATAATATAATATAGACATTAGATCTAGCTGGTCTGTCATAATGTAATAGAGACAGTATATCTAGCTGGTCTGTCATAATATAACAGAGACAATATATCTAGCTGGTCTGTCATAATATAATAGAGACATTAGATCTAGCTGGTCTGTCATAATATAATAGAGACAGCAGATCTAGCTGGTCTGTCATAATATAATAGAGACAGTAGATCTAGCTGGTCTGTCATAATATAATAGAGACAGCAGATCTAGCTGGTCTGTCATAATATAATAGATACTGTAGATCTAGCTGGTCTGTCTTAATATAATAGAGACAGTAGATCTAGCTGATCTGTCATAATATAATAGAGACAGTAGATCTAGCTGGTCTGTCATAATGTAATAGAGACATTAGATCTAGCTGGTCTGTCATAATATAATAGAGACATTAGATCTAGCTGGTCTGTCATAATAAAATAGAGGCAGTAGATCTAGCTGGTCTGTCATAATATAATAGAGACAGTAGATCTAGCTGGTCTGTCATAATATAATAGAGACAGTATATCTAGCTGGCCTGTCATAATATAATAGAGACAGTAGATCTTGCTGGTCTGTCATAATATAATAGATACATTAGATCTAGCTGGTCTGCCATAATGTAATAGAGACAGTATATCTAGCTGGTCTGTCATAATATAACAGTCGCAATATATCTAGCTGGTCTGTGATAATATAATAGAGACAGTAGATCTAGCTGGTCTGTCATAATATAATAGAGACAGCAGATCTAGCTGGTCTGTCATAATATAATAGAGACAGTAGATCTAGCTGGTCTGTCATAATAAAATAGAGGCAGTAGATCTGGCTGGTCTGTCATTATATAATAGAGACAGTAGATCTAGCTGGTCTGTCATAATATAATAGAGACAGTATATCTAGCTGGCCTGTCATAATATAATAGAGACAGCAGATCTAGCTGGTCTGTCATAATATAATAGAGACAGTAGATCTAGCTGGTCTATCATAATATAATAGAGACAGTAGATCTAGCTGGTCTGTCATAATATAATAGATACTGTAGATCTAGCTGGTCTGTCTTAATATAATAGAGACAGTAGATCTAGCTGATCTGTCATAATATAATAGAGACAGTAGATCTAGCTGGTCTGTCATAATGTAATAGAGACATTAGATCTAGCTGGTCTGTCATAATATAATAGAGACAGTAGATCTAGCTGGCCTGTCATA
>NC_092095.1:2659090-2683595 GCF_045679555.1 Salvelinus alpinus
GGTCTGTCATAATATAATAGATACTGTAGATCTAGCTGGTCTGTCATAATATAATAGAGACAGTAGATCTAGCTGGTCTGTCATAATAAAATAGAGACAGTAGATCTAGCTGGTCTGTCATAATATAATAGAGAAATTCGATCTAGCTTGTCTGTCATGATATAATAGAGACAGTAGATCTAGCTGGTCTTTCATAATATAATAGAGACAGTAATTCTAGCTGGTCTGTCATAATATAATAGATACTGTAGATCTAGCTGGTCTATCATAATATAATAGAGGCAGTAGATCTAGCTGGTCTGTCATAATATAATAGAGGCAGTAGATCTAGCTGGTCTATCATTATATAATAGAGACAGTATATCTAGCTGGTCTGTCATAATATAATAGAGACAGTAGATCTAGCTGGTCTGTCATAATATAATAGAGACAGCAGATCTAGCTGGCCTGTCATAATATAATATATACTGTAGATCTATCTGGTCTGTCAAAATATAATAGAGACAGTAGATCTAGCTGTTCTGTCATAATATAATAGAGACAGTAGATCTAGCTGTTTTGTCATAATATAATAGAGACAATAGATCTAGCTGGTCTGTCATAATATAATAGAGACAGTATATCTAGCTGGTCTGTCATAATATAATAGATACTGTAGATCTAGCTGGTCTGTCATAATATAATAGAGACATTAGATCTAGCTGGTCTGTCATAATATAATAGAGACAGTATATCTAGCTGGTCTGTCATAATATAATAGAGACAGTAGATCTAGCTGTTCTGTCATAATATAATAGAGACAGTAGATCTAGCTGTTCTGTCATAATATAATAGATACTGTAGATCTAGCTGGTCTGTCATAATATAATAGAGACAGTAGATCTAGCTGGTCTGTCATAATAAAATAGAGTTAGTAGATCTAGCTGGTCTGTCATAATATAATAGAGAAATTCGATCTAGCTGGTCTGTCATGATATAATAGAGACAGTAGATCTAGCTGGTCTTTCATAATATAATAGAGACAGTAATTCTAGCTGGTCTGTCATAATATAATAGATACTGTAGATCTAGCTGGTCTATCATAATATAATAGAGGCAGTAGATCTAGCTGGTCTGTCATAATATAATAGAGGCAGTAGATCTAGCTGGTATGTCATTATATAATAGAGACAGTATATCTAGCTGGTCTGTCATAATATAATAGAGACAGTAGATCTTGCTGGTCTGTCATAATATAATAGAGACAGTAGATCTAGCTGGCCTGTCATAATATAATATATACTGTAGATCTATCTGGTCTGTCAAAATATAATAGAGACAGTAGATCTAGCTGGTTTGTCATAATATAATAGAGACAATAGATCTAGCTGGTCTGTCATAATATAATAGAGACAATAGATCTAACTGGTCTGTCATTATATAATAAAGACAGTATATCTAGCTGGTCTGTCATAATATAATAGATACTGTAGATCTAGCTGGTCTGTCATAATATAATAGAGACATTAGATCTAGCTGGTCTGTCATAATATAATAGAGGCAGTAGATCTACCTGGTCTGTCATTATATAATAGAGACAGTAGATATAGCTGGTCTGTCATTATATAATAGAGGCAGTAGATCTAGCTGGTCTGTCATTATATAATAAAGACAGTATATCTAGCTGGCCTGTCATAATATAATAGAGACATTAGATCTAGCTGGCCTGTCATAATATACTAGGTACTGTAGATCTAGCTGGTCTCTCATAATATAATAGAGACATTAGATCTAGCTTGTCTGTCATAATATAATAGAGGTAGTAGATCTAGCTGATCTGTCATAATATAATAGAGACAGTAGATCTAGCTGGTCTGTCATAATATAATAGAGCCATTCGATCTAGCTGGTCTGTCATGATATAATAGAGACAGTAGATCTAGGTGGTCTGTCATAATATTATAGAGACAGTAGATCTAGCTGGTCTGTCATAATATAATAGAGACAGTATATCTAGCTGGTCTGTCATAATATAATAGAGAAAGTAGATATAGCTGGTCTGTCATGATATAATAGATACTGTAGATCTAAGTGGTCTGTCATAATATAATAGAGACAGTAATTCTAGCTGGTCTGTCATAATATAATAGAGACAATAGATCTAGCTGGTCTGTCATAATATAATAGAGACAATAGATCTAACTGGTCTGTCATAATATAATAAAGACAGTATATCTAGCTGGTCTGTCATAATCTAATAGATACTGTAGATCTAGCTGGTCTGTCATAATATAATAGAGACATTAGATCTAGCTGGTCTGTCATAATATAATAGAGGCAGTAGATCTAGCTGGTCTGTCATTATATAATAGAGACAGTAGATATAGCTGGTCTGTCATAATATAATAGAGACATTAGATCTAGCTGGTCTGTCATAATATAATAGAGACAGTATATCTAGCTGGTCTGTCATAATATAATAGAGACAGTAGATCTAGCTGGTCTGTCATAATATAATAGAGACAGTAGATATAGCTGGTCTGTCAAAATATAATAGATACTGTAGATCTAGCTGGTCTGTCATAATATAATAGAGACAGTAGATCTAGCTGGTCTGTCATAATAAAATAGAGACAGTATATCTAGCTGGTCTGTCATAATATAATAGAGACAGTAGATCTAGCTGTTCTGTCATAATATAATAGAGACAGTAGATATAGCTGGTCTGTCAAAATATAATAGATACTGTAGATCTAGCTGGTCTGTCATAATATAATAGAGACAGTAGATCTAGCTGGTCTGTCATAATAAAATAGAGTTAGTAGATCTAGCTGGTCTGTCATAATATAATAGAGAAATTCGATCTAGCTGGTCTGTCATGATATAATAGAGACAGTAGATCTAGCTGGTCTTTCATAATATAATAGAGACAGTAATTCTAGCTGGTCTGTCATAATAAAATAGAGACAGTAGATCTAGCTGGTCTGTCATAATATAATAGAGAAATTCGATCTAGCTTGTCTGTCATGATATAATAGAGACAGTAGATCTAGCTGGTCTTTCATAATATAATAGAGACAGTAATTCTAGCTGGTCTGTCATAATATAATAGATACTGTAGATCTAGCTGGTCTATCATAATATAATAGAGGCAGTAGATCTAGCTGGTCTGTCATAATATAATAGAGGCAGTAGATCTAGCTGGTCTATCATTATATAATAGAGACAGTATATCTAGCTGGTCTGTCATAATATAATAGAGACAGTAGATCTAGCTGGTCTGTCATAATATAATAGAGACAGCAGATCTAGCTGGCCTGTCATAATATAATATATACTGTAGATCTATCTGGTCTGTCAAAATATAATAGAGACATTAGATCTAGCTGTTCTGTCATAATATAATAGAGACAGTAGATCTAGCTGTTTTGTCATAATATAATAGAGACAATAGATCTAGCTGGTCTGTCATAATATAATAGAGGCAGTATATCTAGCTGGTCTGTCATAATATAATAGATACTGTAGATCTAGCTGGTCTGTCATAATATAATAGAGACATTAGATCTAGCTGGTCTGTCATAATATAATAGAGACAGTATATCTAGCTGGTCTGTCATAATATAATAGAGACAGTAGATCTAGCTGTTCTGTCATAATATAATAGAGACAGTAGATATAGCTGGTCTGTCAAAATATAATAGATACTGTAGATCTAGCTGGTCTGTCATAATATAATAGAGACAGTAGATCTAGCTGGTCTGTCATAATAAAATAGAGTTAGTAGATCTAGCTGGTCTGTCATAATATAATAGAGAAATTCGATCTAGCTGGTCTGTCATGATATAATAGAGACAGTAGATCTAGCTGGTCTGTCATAATATAATAGAGACAGTAATTCTAGCTGGTCTGTCATAATATAATAGATACTGTAGATCTAGCTGGTCTATCATAATATAATAGAGGCAGTAGATCTAGCTGGTCTGTCATAATATAATAGAGGCAGTAGATCTAGCTGGTATGTCATTATATAATAGAGACAGTATATCTAGCTGGTCTGTCATAATATAATAGAGACAGTAGATCTTGCTGGTCTGTCATAATATAATAGAGACAGTAGATCTAGCTGGCCTGTCATAATATAATATATACTGTAGATCTATCTGGTCTGTCAAAATATAATAGAGACAGTAGATCTAGCTGGTTTGTCATAATATAATAGAGACAATAGATCTAGCTGGTCTGTCATAATATAATAGAGACAATAGATCTAACTGGTCTGTCATTATATAATAAAGACAGTATATCTAGCTGGTCTGTCATAATATAATAGATACTGTAGATCTAGCTGGTCTGTCATAATATAATAGAGACATTAGATCTAGCTGGTCTGTCATAATATAATAGAGGCAGTAGATCTAGCTGGTCTGTCATTATATAATAGAGACAGTAGATATAGCTGGTCTGTCATTATATAATAGAGGCAGTAGATCTAGCTGGTCTGTCATTATATAATAAAGACAGTATATCTTGCTGGCCTGTCATAATATAATAGAGACATTAGATCTAGCTGGCCTGTCATAATATACTAGGTACTGTAGATCTAGCTGGTCTCTCATAATATAATAGAGACATTAGATCTAGCTTGTCTGTCATAATATAATAGAGGTAGTAGATCTAGCTGATCTGTCATAATATAATAGAGACAGTAGATCTAGCTGGTCTGTCATAATATAATAGAGCCATTCGATCTAGCTGGTCTGTCATGATATAATAGAGACAGTAGATCTAGGTGGTCTGTCATAATATTATAGAGACAGTAGATCTAGCTGGTCTGTCATAATATAATAGAGACAGTATATCTAGCTGGTCTGTCATAATATAATAGAGAAAGTAGATCTAGCTGGTCTGTCATGATATAATAGATACTGTAGATCTAGCTGGTCTGTCATAATATAATAGAGACAGTAGATCTAGCTGGTCTGTCATAATATAATAGAGACAGTAGATCTAGCTGGTCTGTCATAATATAATAGAGACAATAGATCTAACTGGTCTGTCATAATATAATAAAGACAGTATATCTAGCTGGTCTGTCATAATCTAATAGATACTGTAGATCTAGCTGGTCTGTCATAATATAATAGAGACATTAGATCTAGCTGGTCTGTCATAATATAATAGAGACATTAGATCTAGCTGGTCTGTCATAATATAATAGAGACAGTAGATCTAGCTGGTCTGTCATAATATAATAGAGACATTAGATCTAGCTGGTCTGTCATAATATAATAGAGACATTAGATCTAGCTGGTCTGTCATAATATAATAGAGACAGTAGATCTAGCTGGTCTGTCATAATATAATAGAGACATTAGATCTAGCTGGTCTGTCATAATATAATAGAGACATGTAGATCTAGCTGGTCTGTCATAATATAATAGAGACATTAGATCTAGCTGGTCTGTCATAATATAATAGAGACAGTAGATCTAGCTGGTCTGTCATAATATAATAGAGACATTAGATCTAGCTGGTCTGTCATAATATAATAGAGACAGTAGATCTAGCTGGTCTGTCATAATATAATAGAGACATGTAGATCTAGCTGGTCTGTCATAATATAATAGAGACATTAGATCTAGCTGGTCTGTCATAATATAATAGAGACATTAGATCTAGCTGGTCTGTCATAATATAATAGAGACATTAGATCTAGCTGGTCTGTCATAATGTAATAGAGACATTAGATCTAGCTGGTCTGTCATAATGTAATAGAGACATTAGATCTAGCTGGTCTGTCATAATATAATAGAGACAGTAGATCTAGCTGGTCTGTCATAATATAATAGAGACATTAGATCTAGCTGGTCTGTCATAATATAATAGAGACATTAGATCTAGCTGGTCTGTCATAATATAATAGAGACATTAGATCTAGCTGGTCTGTCATAATATAATAGAGACATTAGATCTAGCTGGTCTGTCATAATGTAATAGAGACATTAGATCTAGCTGGTCTGTCATAATATAATAGAGACAGTAGATCTAGCTGGTCTGTCATTATATAATAGAGACAGTAGATCTAGCTGGTCTGTCATAATATAATAGAGACATGTAGATCTAGCTGGTCTGTCATAATATAATAGAGACATTAGATCTAGCTGGTCTGTCATAATATAATAGAGACAGTAGATCTAGCTGGTCTGTCATAATATAATAGAGACATGTAGATCTAGCTGGTCTGTCATAATATAATAGAGACATTAGATCTAGCTGGTCTGTCATAATATAATAGAGACATTAGATCTAGCTGGTCTGTCATAATGTAATAGAGACATTAGATCTAGCTGGTCTGTCATAATATAATAGAGACATGTAGATCTAGCTGGTCTGTCATAATATAATAGAGACATTAGATCTAGCTGGTCTGTCATAATATAATAGAGACATTAGATCTAGCTGGTCTGTCATAATGTAATAGAGACATTAGATCTAGCTGGTCTGTCATAATATAATAGAGACATTAGATCTAGCTGGTCTGTCATAATATAATAGAGACATTAGATCTAGCTGGTCTGTCATTATATAATAGAGACATGTAGATCTAGCTGGTCTGTCATAATATAATAGAGACATTAGATCTAGCTGGTCTGTCATATATGTAATAGAGACATTAGATCTAGCTGGTCTGTCATAATGTAATAGAGACATTAGATCTAGCTGGTCTGTCATAATATAATAGAGACATTAGATCTAGCTGGTCTGTCATAATGTAATAGAGACATTAGATCTAGCTGGTCTGTCATAATATAATAGAGACATTAGATCTAGCTGGTCTGTCATAATGTAATAGAGACATTAGATCTAGCTGGTCTGTCATAATATAATAGAGACATTAGATCTAGCTGGTCTGTCATAATATAATAGAGACATTAGATCTAGCTGGTCTGTCATAATGTAATAGAGACATTAGATCTAGCTGGTCTGTCATAATATAATAGAGACATTAGATCTAGCTGGTCTGTCATAATATAATAGAGACATTAGATCTAGCTGGTCTGTCATAATATAATAGAGACATTAGATCTAGCTGGTCTGTCATAATGTAATAGAGACATTAGATCTAGCTGGTCTGTCATAATGTAATAGAGACATTAGATCTAGCTGGTCTGTCATAATATAATAGAGACATTAGATCTAGCTGGTCTGTCATAATATAATAGAGACATTAGATCTAGCTGGTCTGTCATAATATAATAGAGACATTAGATCTAGCTGGTCTGTCATAATATAATAGAGACATTAGATCTAGCTGGTCTGTCATAATATAATAGAGACATTAGATCTAGCTGGTCTGTCATAATATAATAGAGACATTAGATCTAGCTGGTCTGTCATAATATAATAGAGACATTAGATCTAGCTGGTCTGTCATAATGTAATAGAGACATTAGATCTAGCTGGTCTGTCATAATATAATAGAGACATTAGATCTAGCTGGTCTGTCATAATATAATAGAGACATTAGATCTAGCTGGTCTGTCATAATATAATAGAGACATTAGATCTAGCTGGTCTGTCATAATATAATAGAGACATTAGATCTAGCTGGTCTGTCATAATGTAATAGAGACATTAGATCTAGCTGGTCTGTCATAATGTAATAGAGACATTAGATCTAGCTGGTCTGTCATTATATAATAGAGACATTAGATCTAGCTGGTCTGTCATAATGTAATAGAGACATTTGATCTAGCTGGTCTGTCATAATGTAATAGAGACATTAGATCTAGCTGGTCTGTCATAATGTAATAGAGACATTAGATCTAGCTGGTCTGTCATAATGTAATAGAGACATTAGATCTAGCTGGTCTGTCATATATATAATAGAGACATTAGATCTAGCTGGTCTGTCATAATATAATAGAGACATTAGATCTAGCTGGTCTGTCATAATATAATAGAGACATTAGATCTAGCTGGTCTGTCATAATATAATAGAGACATTAGATCTAGCTGGTCTGTCATAATATAATAGAGACATTAGATCTAGCTGGTCTGTCATTATATAATAGAGACATTAGATCTAGCTGGTCTGTCATAATATAATAGAGACATTAGATCTAGCTGGTCTGTCATAATGTAATAGAGACATTAGATCTAGCTGGTCTGTCATAATATAATAGAGACATTAGATCTAGCTGGTCTGTCATAATATAATAGAGACATTAGATCTAGCTGGTCTGTCATAATATAATAGAGACATTAGATCTAGCTGGTCTGTCATAATATAATAGAGACATTAGATCTAGCTGGTCTGTCATAATATAATAGAGACATTAGATCTAGCTGGTCTGTCATTATATAATAGAGACATTAGATCTAGCTGGTCTGTCATAATATAATAGAGACATTAGATCTAGCTGGTCTGTCATAATATAATAGAGACATTAGATCTAGCTGGTCTGTCATAATATAATAGAGACATTAGATCTAGCTGGTCTGTCATAATATAATAGAGACATTAGATCTAGCTGGTCTGTCATAATATAATAGAGACATTAGATCTAGCTGGTCTGTCATAATATAATAGAGACATTAGATCTAGCTGGTCTGTCATAATGTAATAGAGACATTAGATCTAGCTGGTCTGTCATAATATAATAGAGACATTAGATCTAGCTGGTCTGTCATAATATAATAGAGACATTAGATCTAGCTGGTCTGTCATAATATAATAGAGACATTAGATCTAGCTGGTCTGTCATAATGTAATAGAGACATTAGATCTAGCTGGTCTGTCATAATATAATAGAGACATTAGATCTAGCTGGTCTGTCATAATATAATAGAGACATTAGATCTAGCTGGTCTGTCATAATGTAATAGAGACATTAGATCTAGCTGGTCTGTCATAATATAATAGAGACATTAGATCTAGCTGGTCTGTCATAATATAATAGAGACATTAGATCTAGCTGGTCTGTCATAATATAATAGAGACATTAGATCTAGCTGGTCTGTCATAATGTAATAGAGACATTAGATCTAGCTGGTCTGTCATAATGTAATAGAGACATTAGATCTAGCTGGTCTGTCATAATGTAATAGAGACATTAGATCTAGCTGGTCTGTCATAATGTAATAGAGACATTAGATCTAGCTGGTCTGTCATAATATAATAGAGACATTAGATCTAGCTGGTCTGTCATAATATAATAGAGACATTAGATCTAGCTGGTCTGTCATAATGTAATAGAGACATTAGATCTAGCTGGTCTGTCATATATATAATAGAGACATTAGATCTAGCTGGTCTGTCATAATATAATAGAGACATTAGATCTAGCTGGTCTGTCATAATGTAATAGAGACATTAGATCTAGCTGGTCTGTCATTATATAATAGAGACATTAGATCTAGCTGGTCTGTCATAATGTAATAGAGACATTAGATCTAGCTGGTCTGTCATAATATAATAGAGACATTAGATCTAGCTGGTCTGTCATAATGTAATAGAGACATTAGATCTAGCTGGTCTGTCATTATATAATAGAGACATTAGATCTAGCTGGTCTGTCATAATATAATAGAGACATTAGATCTAGCTGGTCTGTCATAATATAATAGAGACATTAGATCTAGCTGGTCTGTCATAATATAATAGAGACATTAGATCTAGCTGGTCTGTCATTATATAATAGAGACATTAGATCTAGCTGGTCTGTCATAATATAATAGAGACATTAGATCTAGCTGGTCTGTCATAATATAATAGAGACATTAGATCTAGCTGGTCTGTCATAATGTAATAGAGACATTAGATCTAGCTGGTCTGTCATAATGTAATAGAGACATTAGATCTAGCTGGTCTGTCATAATATAATAGAGACATTAGATCTAGCTGGTCTGTCATAATATAATAGAGACATTAGATCTAGCTGGTCTGTCATTATATAATAGAGACATTAGATCTAGCTGGTCTGTCATAATATAATAGAGACATTAGATCTAGCTGGTCTGTCATAATGTAATAGAGACATTAGATCTAGCTGGTCTGTCATTATATAATAGAGACATTAGATCTAGCTGGTCTGTCATAATATAATAGAGACATTAGATCTAGCTGGTCTGTCATAATGTAATAGAGACATTAGATCTAGCTGGTCTGTCATAATATAATAGAGACATTAGATCTAGCTGGTCTGTCATAATATAATAGAGACATTAGATCTAGCTGGTCTGTCATAATATAATAGAGACATTAGATCTAGCTGGTCTGTCATAATATAATAGAGACATTAGATCTAGCTGGTCTGTCATAATGTAATAGAGACATTAGATCTAGCTGGTCTGTCATAATATAATAGAGACATTAGATCTAGCTGGTCTGTCATAATGTAATAGAGACATTAGATCTAGCTGGTCTGTCATAATGTAATAGAGACATTAGATCTAGCTGGTCTGTCATAATATAATAGAGACATTAGATCTAGCTGGTCTGTCATAATATAATAGAGACATTAGATCTAGCTGGTCTGTCATAATATAATAGAGACATTAGATCTAGCTGGTCTGTCATAATGTAATAGAGACATTAGATCTAGCTGGTCTGTCATAATATAATAGAGACATTAGATCTAGCTGGTCTGTCATAATATAATAGAGACATTAGATCTAGCTGGTCTGTCATAATGTAATAGAGACATTAGATCTAGCTGGTCTGTCATAATGTAATAGAGACATTAGATCTAGCTGGTCTGTCATAATATAATAGAGACATTAGATCTAGCTGGTCTGTCATAATGTAATAGAGACATTAGATCTAGCTGGTCTGTCATAATATAATAGAGACATTAGATCTAGCTGGTCTGTCATAATATAATAGAGACATTAGATCTAGCTGGTCTGTCATAATATAATAGAGACATTAGATCTAGCTGGTCTGTCATAATATAATAGAGACATTAGATCTAGCTGGTCTGTCATAATGTAATAGAGACATTAGATCTAGCTGGTCTGTCATAATATAATAGAGACATTAGATCTAGCTGGTCTGTCATAATGTAATAGAGACATTAGATCTAGCTGGTCTGTCATTATATAATAGAGACATTAGATCTAGCTGGTCTGTCATTATATAATAGAGACATTAGATCTAGCTGGTCTGTCATAATGTAATAGAGACATTAGATCTAGCTGGTCTGTCATAATGTAATAGAGACATTAGATCTAGCTGGTCTGTCATAATATAATAGAGACATTAGATCTAGCTGGTCTGTCATAATATAATAGAGACATTAGATCTAGCTGGTCTGTCATAATGTAATAGAGACATTAGATCTAGCTGGTCTGTCATTATATAATAGAGACATTAGATCTAGCTGGTCTGTCATAATGTAATAGAGACATTAGATCTAGCTGGTCTGTCATAATGTAATAGAGACATTAGATCTAGCTGGTCTGTCATAATATAATAGAGACATTAGATCTAGCTGGTCTGTCATAATGTAATAGAGACATTAGATCTAGCTGGTCTGTCATTATATAATAGAGACATTAGATCTAGCTGGTCTGTCATATATATAATAGAGACATTAGATCTAGCTGGTCTGTCATAATGTAATAGAGACATTAGATCTAGCTGGTCTGTCATAATATAATAGAGACATTAGATCTAGCTGGTCTGTCATAATGTAATAGAGACATTAGATCTAGCTGGTCTGTCATAATGTAATAGAGACATTAGATCTAGCTGGTCTGTCATTATATAATAGAGACATTAGATCTAGCTGGTCTGTCATAATGTAATAGAGACATTAGATCTAGCTGGTCTGTCATTATATAATAGAGACATTAGATCTAGCTGGTCTGTCATAATGTAATAGAGACATTAGATCTAGCTGGTCTGTCATAATATAATAGAGACATTAGATCTAGCTGGTCTGTCATTATATAATAGAGACATTAGATCTAGCTGGTCTGTCATAATATAATAGAGACATTAGATCTAGCTGGTCTGTCATAATATAATAGAGACATTAGATCTAGCTGGTCTGTCATAATGTAATAGAGACATTAGATCTAGCTGGTCTGTCATAATATAATAGAGACATTAGATCTAGCTGGTCTGTCATTATATAATAGAGACATTAGATCTAGCTGGTCTGTCATAATATAATAGAGACATTAGATCTAGCTGGTCTGTCATAATGTAATAGAGACATTAGATCTAGCTGGTCTGTCATAATGTAATAGAGACATTAGATCTAGCTGGTCTGTCATAATATAATAGAGACATTAGATCTAGCTGGTCTGTCATAATATAATAGAGACATTAGATCTAGCTGGTCTGTCATAATATAATAGAGACATTAGATCTAGCTGGTCTGTCATTATATAATAGAGACATTAGATCTAGCTGGTCTGTCATAATGTAATAGAGACATTAGATCTAGCTGGTCTGTCATAATGTAATAGAGACATTAGATCTAGCTGGTCTGTCATAATATAATAGAGACATTAGATCTAGCTGGTCTGTCATAATGTAATAGAGACATTAGATCTAGCTGGTCTGTCATAATGTAATAGAGACATTAGATCTAGCTGGTCTGTCATAATATAATAGAGACATTAGATCTAGCTGGTCTGTCATTATATAATAGAGACATTAGATCTAGCTGGTCTGTCATAATATAATAGAGACATTAGATCTAGCTGGTCTGTCATTATATAATAGAGACATTAGATCTAGCTGGTCTGTCATAATGTAATAGAGACATTAGATCTAGCTGGTCTGTCATTATATAATAGAGACATTAGATCTAGCTGGTCTGTCATAATGTAATAGAGACATTAGATCTAGCTGGTCTGTCATAATATAATAGAGACATTAGATCTAGCTGGTCTGTCATAATGTAATAGAGACATTAGATCTAGCTGGTCTGTCATAATGTAATAGAGACATTAGATCTAGCTGGTCTGTCATAATATAATAGAGACATTAGATCTAGCTGGTCTGTCATAATGTAATAGAGACATTAGATCTAGCTGGTCTGTCATAATATAATAGAGACATTAGATCTAGCTGGTCTGTCATTATATAATAGAGACATTAGATCTAGCTGGTCTGTCATAATGTAATAGAGACATTAGATCTAGCTGGTCTGTCATAATATAATAGAGACATTAGATCTAGCTGGTCTGTCATAATGTAATAGAGACATTAGATCTAGCTGGTCTGTCATAATGTAATAGAGACATTAGATCTAGCTGGTCTGTCATAATATAATAGAGACATTAGATCTAGCTGGTCTGTCATAATGTAATAGAGACATTAGATCTAGCTGGTCTGTCATAATATAATAGAGACATTAGATCTAGCTGGTCTGTCATTATATAATAGAGACATTAGATCTAGCTGGTCTGTCATAATGTAATAGAGACATTAGATCTAGCTGGTCTGTCATTATATAATAGAGACATTAGATCTAGCTGGTCTGTCATAATGTAATAGAGACATTAGATCTAGCTGGTCTGTCATTATATAATAGAGACATTAGATCTAGCTGGTCTGTCATTATATAATAGAGACATTAGATCTAGCTGGTCTGTCATAATGTAATAGAGACATTAGATCTAGCTGGTCTGTCATAATATAATAGAGACATTAGATCTAGCTGGTCTGTCATAATGTAATAGAGACATTAGATCTAGCTGGTCTGTCATAATATAATAGAGACATTAGATCTAGCTGGTCTGTCATTATGTAATAGAGACATTAGATCTAGCTGGTCTGTCATAATATAATAGAGACATTAGATCTAGCTGGTCTGTCATAATGTAATAGAGACATTAGATCTAGCTGGTCTGTCATAATGTAATAGAGACATTAGATCTAGCTGGTCTGTCATAATGTAATAGAGACATTAGATCTAGCTGGTCTGTCATTATATAATAGAGACATTAGATCTAGCTGGTCTGTCATTATATAATAGAGACATTAGATCTAGCTGGTCTGTCATAATGTAATAGAGACATTAGATCTAGCTGGTCTGTCATTATATAATAGAGACATTAGATCTAGCTGGTCTGTCATAATGTAATAGAGACATTAGATCTAGCTGGTCTGTCATAATATAATAGAGACATTAGATCTAGCTGGTCTGTCATAATGTAATAGAGACATTAGATCTAGCTGGTCTGTCATTATATAATAGAGACATTAGATCTAGCTGGTCTGTCATTATATAATAGAGACATTAGATCTAGCTGGTCTGTCATAATGTAATAGAGACATTAGATCTAGCTGGTCTGTCATTATGTAATAGAGACATTAGATCTAGCTGGTCTGTCATTATATAATAGAGACATTAGATCTAGCTGGTCTGTCATAATGTAATAGAGACATTAGATCTAGCTGGTCTGTCATTATATAATAGAGACATTAGATCTAGCTGGTCTGTCATAATGTAATAGAGACATTAGATCTAGCTGGTCTGTCATTATATAATAGAGACATTAGATCTAGCTGGTCTGTCATAATGTAATAGAGACATTAGATCTAGCTGGTCTGTCATTATATAATAGAGACATTAGATCTAGCTGGTCTGTCATTATATAATAGAGACATTAGATCTAGCTGGTCTGTCATAATGTAATAGAGACATTAGATCTAGCTGGTCTGTCATAATGTAATAGAGACATTAGATCTAGCTGGTCTGTCATTATATAATAGAGACATTAGATCTAGCTGGTCTGTCATTATATAATAGAGACATTAGATCTAGCTGGTCTGTCATAATATAATAGAGACATTAGATCTAGCTGGTCTGTCATAATGTAATAGAGACATTAGATCTAGCTGGTCTGTCATTATATAATAGAGACATTAGATCTAGCTGGTCTGTCATTATATAATAGAGACATTAGATCTAGCTGGTCTGTCATAATGTAATAGAGACATTAGATCTAGCTGGTCTGTCATTATATAATAGAGACATTAGATCTAGCTGGTCTGTCATAATGTAATAGAGACATTAGATCTAGCTGGTCTGTCATAATGTAATAGAGACATTAGATCTAGCTGGTCTGTCATAATATAATAGAGACATTAGATCTAGCTGGTCTGTCATAATGTAATAGAGACATTAGATCTAGCTGGTCTGTCATAATGTAATAGAGACATTAGATCTAGCTGGTCTGTCATAATATAATAGAGACATTAGATCTAGCTGGTCTGTCATAATGTAATAGAGACATTAGATCTAGCTGGTCTGTCATTATATAATAGAGACATTAGATCTAGCTGGTCTGTCATAATGTAATAGAGACATTAGATCTAGCTGGTCTGTCATTATATAATAGAGACATTAGATCTAGCTGGTCTGTCATAATGTAATAGAGACATTAGATCTAGCTGGTCTGTCATAATATAATAGAGACATTAGATCTAGCTGGTCTGTCATAATATAATAGAGACATTAGATCTAGCTGGTCTGTCATAATGTAATAGAGACATTAGATCTAGCTGGTCTGTCATTATATAATAGAGACATTAGATCTAGCTGGTCTGTCATAATGTAATAGAGACATTAGATCTAGCTGGTCTGTCATAATATAATAGAGACATTAGATCTAGCTGGTCTGTCATAATGTAATAGAGACATTAGATCTAGCTGGTCTGTCATAATGTAATAGAGACATTAGATCTAGCTGGTCTGTCATAATATAATAGAGACATTAGATCTAGCTGGTCTGTCATAATATAATAGAGACATTAGATCTAGCTGGTCTGTCATAATGTAATAGAGACATTAGATCTAGCTGGTCTGTCATAATATAATAGAGACATTAGATCTAGCTGGTCTGTCATAATGTAATAGAGACATTAGATCTAGCTGGTCTGTCATAATGTAATAGAGACATTAGATCTAGCTGGTCTGTCATAATATAATAGAGACATTAGATCTAGCTGGTCTGTCATAATATAATAGAGACATTAGATCTAGCTGGTCTGTCATAATGTAATAGAGACATTAGATCTAGCTGGTCTGTCATAATGTAATAGAGACATTAGATCTAGCTGGTCTGTCATAATATAATAGAGACATTAGATCTAGCTGGTCTGTCATTATATAATAGAGACATTAGATCTAGCTGGTCTGTCATAATGTAATAGAGACATTAGATCTAGCTGGTCTGTCATAATGTAATAGAGACATTAGATCTAGCTGGTCTGTCATTATATAATAGAGACATTAGATCTAGCTGGTCTGTCATAATGTAATAGAGACATTAGATCTAGCTGGTCTGTCATAATGTAATAGAGACATTAGATCTAGCTGGTCTGTCATAATGTAATAGAGACATTAGATCTAGCTGGTCTGTCATAATATAATAGAGACATTAGATCTAGCTGGTCTGTCATAATGTAATAGAGACATTAGATCTAGCTGGTCTGTCATAATGTAATAGAGACATTAGATCTAGCTGGTCTGTCATTATATAATAGAGACATTAGATCTAGCTGGTCTGTCATTATATAATAGAGACATTAGATCTAGCTGGTCTGTCATAATGTAATAGAGACATTAGATCTAGCTGGTCTGTCATTATATAATAGAGACATTAGATCTAGCTGGTCTGTCATAATATAATAGAGACATTAGATCTAGCTGGTCTGTCATTATATAATAGAGACATTAGATCTAGCTGGTCTGTCATAATATAATAGAGACATTAGATCTAGCTGGTCTGTCATAATGTAATAGAGACATTAGATCTAGCTGGTCTGTCATTATATAATAGAGACATTAGATCTAGCTGGTCTGTCATTATATAATAGAGACATTAGATCTAGCTGGTCTGTCATTATATAATAGAGACATTAGATCTAGCTGGTCTGTCATAATATAATAGAGACATTAGATCTAGCTGGTCTGTCATTATATAATAGAGACATTAGATCTAGCTGGTCTGTCATAATGTAATAGAGACATTAGATCTAGCTGGTCTGTCATTATATAATAGAGACATTAGATCTAGCTGGTCTGTCATAATGTAATAGAGACATTAGATCTAGCTGGTCTGTCATAATATAATAGAGACATTAGATCTAGCTGGTCTGTCATAATGTAATAGAGACATTAGATCTAGCTGGTCTGTCATAATGTAATAGAGACATTAGATCTAGCTGGTCTGTCATTATATAATAGAGACATTAGATCTAGCTGGTCTGTCATTATATAATAGAGACATTAGATCTAGCTGGTCTGTCATTATATAATAGAGACATTAGATCTAGCTGGTCTGTCATTATATAATAGAGACATTAGATCTAGCTGGTCTGTCATAATGTAATAGAGACATTAGATCTAGCTGGTCTGTCATAATATAATAGAGACATTAGATCTAGCTGGTCTGTCATTATATAATAGAGACATTAGATCTAGCTGGTCTGTCATTATATAATAGAGACATTAGATCTAGCTGGTCTGTCATAATGTAATAGAGACATTAGATCTAGCTGGTCTGTCATTATATAATAGAGACATTAGATCTAGCTGGTCTGTCATAATATAATAGAGACATTAGATCTAGCTGGTCTGTCATAATATAATAGAGACATTAGATCTAGCTGGTCTGTCATTATATAATAGAGACATTAGATCTAGCTGGTCTGTCATTATATAATAGAGACATTAGATCTAGCTGGTCTGTCATTATATAATAGAGACATTAGATCTAGCTGGTCTGTCATTATATAATAGAGACATTAGATCTAGCTGGTCTGTCATAATGTAATAGAGACATTAGATCTAGCTGGTCTGTCATTATATAATAGAGACATTAGATCTAGCTGGTCTGTCATAATGTAATAGAGACATTAGATCTAGCTGGTCTGTCATTATATAATAGAGACATTAGATCTAGCTGGTCTGTCATTATATAATAGAGACATTAGATCTAGCTGGTCTGTCATAATGTAATAGAGACATTAGATCTAGCTGGTCTGTCATAATGTAATAGAGACATTAGATCTAGCTGGTCTGTCATTATATAATAGAGACATTAGATCTAGCTGGTCTGTCATAATATAATAGAGACATTAGATCTAGCTGGTCTGTCATAATATAATAGAGACATTAGATCTAGCTGGTCTGTCATAATGTAATAGAGACATTAGATCTAGCTGGTCTGTCATTATATAATAGAGACATTAGATCTAGCTGGTCTGTCATAATGTAATAGAGACATTAGATCTAGCTGGTCTGTCATAATGTAATAGAGACATTAGATCTAGCTGGTCTGTCATAATGTAATAGAGACATTAGATCTAGCTGGTCTGTCATAATATAATAGAGACATTAGATCTAGCTGGTCTGTCATAATGTAATAGAGACATTAGATCTAGCTGGTCTGTCATAATATAATAGAGACATTAGATCTAGCTGGTCTGTCATTATATAATAGAGACATTAGATCTAGCTGGTCTGTCATAATGTAATAGAGACATTAGATCTAGCTGGTCTGTCATAATATAATAGAGACATTAGATCTAGCTGGTCTGTCATAATATAATAGAGACATTAGATCTAGCTGGTCTGTCATTATATAATAGAGACATTAGATCTAGCTGGTCTGTCATAATGTAATAGAGACATTAGATCTAGCTGGTCTGTCATAATGTAATAGAGACATTAGATCTAGCTGGTCTGTCATAATGTAATAGAGACATTAGATCTAGCTGGTCTGTCATAATGTAATAGAGACATTAGATCTAGCTGGTCTGTCATAATGTAATAGAGACATTAGATCTAGCTGGTCTGTCATAATATAATAGAGACATTAGATCTAGCTGGTCTGTCATAATATAATAGAGACATTAGATCTAGCTGGTCTGTCATTATATAATAGAGACATTAGATCTAGCTGGTCTGTCATAATGTAATAGAGACATTAGATCTAGCTGGTCTGTCATAATGTAATAGAGACATTAGATCTAGCTGGTCTGTCATAATATAATAGAGACATTAGATCTAGCTGGTCTGTCATTATATAATAGAGACATTAGATCTAGCTGGTCTGTCATAATGTAATAGAGACATTAGATCTAGCTGGTCTGTCATTATATAATAGAGACATTAGATCTAGCTGGTCTGTCATTATATAATAGAGACATTAGATCTAGCTGGTCTGTCATAATATAATAGAGACATTAGATCTAGCTGGTCTGTCATAATGTAATAGAGACATTAGATCTAGCTGGTCTGTCATAATATAATAGAGACATTAGATCTAGCTGGTCTGTCATAATGTAATAGAGACATTAGATCTAGCTGGTCTGTCATAATGTAATAGAGACATTAGATCTAGCTGGTCTGTCATTATATAATAGAGACATTAGATCTAGCTGGTCTGTCATAATGTAATAGAGACATTAGATCTAGCTGGTCTGTCATAATATAATAGAGACATTAGATCTAGCTGGTCTGTCATAATGTAATAGAGACATTAGATCTAGCTGGTCTGTCATTATATAATAGAGACATTAGATCTAGCTGGTCTGTCATTATATAATAGAGACATTAGATCTAGCTGGTCTGTCATAATATAATAGAGACATTAGATCTAGCTGGTCTGTCATTATATAATAGAGACATTAGATCTAGCTGGTCTGTCATAATGTAATAGAGACATTAGATCTAGCTGGTCTGTCATTATATAATAGAGACATTAGATCTAGCTGGTCTGTCATAATGTAATAGAGACATTAGATCTAGCTGGTCTGTCATTATATAATAGAGACATTAGATCTAGCTGGTCTGTCATAATATAATAGAGACATTAGATCTAGCTGGTCTGTCATAATATAATAGAGACATTAGATCTAGCTGGTCTGTCATAATATAATAGAGACATTAGATCTAGCTGGTCTGTCATTATATAATAGAGACATTAGATCTAGCTGGTCTGTCATAATGTAATAGAGACATTAGATCTAGCTGGTCTGTCATTATATAATAGAGACATTAGATCTAGCTGGTCTGTCATAATGTAATAGAGACATTAGATCTAGCTGGTCTGTCATTATATAATAGAGACATTAGATCTAGCTGGTCTGTCATAATGTAATAGAGACATTAGATCTAGCTGGTCTGTCATAATATAATAGAGACATTAGATCTAGCTGGTCTGTCATTATATAATAGAGACATTAGATCTAGCTGGTCTGTCATAATATAATAGAGACATTAGATCTAGCTGGTCTGTCATAATATAATAGAGACATTAGATCTAGCTGGTCTGTCATAATATAATAGAGACATTAGATCTAGCTGGTCTGTCATAATGTAATAGAGACATTAGATCTAGCTGGTCTGTCATAATATAATAGAGACATTAGATCTAGCTGGTCTGTCATAATATAATAGAGACATTAGATCTAGCTGGTCTGTCATAATATAATAGAGACATTAGATCTAGCTGGTCTGTCATAATATAATAGAGACATTAGATCTAGCTGGTCTGTCATTATATAATAGAGACATTAGATCTAGCTGGTCTGTCATAATATAATAGAGACATTAGATCTAGCTGGTCTGTCATAATATAATAGAGACATTAGATCTAGCTGGTCTGTCATAATATAATAGAGACATTAGATCTAGCTGGTCTGTCATAATGTAATAGAGACATTAGATCTAGCTGGTCTGTCATAATATAATAGAGACATTAGATCTAGCTGGTCTGTCATAATGTAATAGAGACATTAGATCTAGCTGGTCTGTCATTATATAATAGAGACATTAGATCTAGCTGGTCTGTCATAATATAATAGAGACATTAGATCTAGCTGGTCTGTCATATATGTAATAGAGACATTAGATCTAGCTGGTCTGTCATAATATAATAGAGACATTAGATCTAGCTGGTCTGTCATAATATAATAGAGACATTAGATCTAGCTGGTCTGTCATAATATAATAGAGACATTAGATCTAGCTGGTCTGTCATAATATAATAGAGACATTAGATCTAGCTGGTCTGTCATTATATAATAGAGACATTAGATCTAGCTGGTCTGTCATAATATAATAGAGACATTAGATCTAGCTGGTCTGTCATAATATAATAGAGACATTAGATCTAGCTGGTCTGTCATAATATAATAGAGACATTAGATCTAGCTGGTCTGTCATAATGTAATAGAGACATTAGATCTAGCTGGTCTGTCATAATGTAATAGAGACATTAGATCTAGCTGGTCTGTCATAATATAATAGAGACATTAGATCTAGCTGGTCTGTCATTATATAATAGAGACATTAGATCTAGCTGGTCTGTCATAATATAATAGAGACATTAGATCTAGCTGGTCTGTCATAATGTAATAGAGACATTAGATCTAGCTGGTCTGTCATTATATAATAGAGACATTAGATCTAGCTGGTCTGTCATAATATAATAGAGACATTAGATCTAGCTGGTCTGTCATAATGTAATAGAGACATTAGATCTAGCTGGTCTGTCATAATGTAATAGAGACATTAGATCTAGCTGGTCTGTCATTATATAATAGAGACATTAGATCTAGCTGGTCTGTCATAATGTAATAGAGACATTAGATCTAGCTGGTCTGTCATAATATAATAGAGACATTAGATCTAGCTGGTCTGTCATTATATAATAGAGACATTAGATCTAGCTGGTCTGTCATAATATAATAGAGACATTAGATCTAGCTGGTCTGTCATAATATAATAGAGACATTAGATCTAGCTGGTCTGTCATAATGTAATAGAGACATTAGATCTAGCTGGTCTGTCATAATATAATAGAGACATTAGATCTAGCTGGTCTGTCATAATATAATAGAGACATTAGATCTAGCTGGTCTGTCATAATATAATAGAGACATTAGATCTAGCTGGTCTGTCATAATGTAATAGAGACATTAGATCTAGCTGGTCTGTCATAATGTAATAGAGACATTAGATCTAGCTGGTCTGTCATAATATAATAGAGACATTAGATCTAGCTGGTCTGTCATAATATAATAGAGACATTAGATCTAGCTGGTCTGTCATTATATAATAGAGACATTAGATCTAGCTGGTCTGTCATAATATAATAGAGACATTAGATCTAGCTGGTCTGTCATAATGTAATAGAGACATTAGATCTAGCTGGTCTGTCATAATATAATAGAGACATTAGATCTAGCTGGTCTGTCATAATATAATAGAGACAGTAGATCTAGCTGGTCTGTCATAATATAATAGAGACATTAGATCTAGCTGGTCTGTCATAATGTAATAGAGACATTAGATCTAGCTGGTCTGTCATAATATAATAGAGACAGTAGATCTTGCTGGTCTGTCATAATATAATAGAGACAGTAGATCTTGCTGGTCTGTCATAATATAATAGAGACATTAGATCTAGCTGGTCTGTCATAATATAATAGAGACAGTAGATCTAGCTGGTCTGTCATAATATAATAGAGACATTAGATCTAGCTGGTCTGTCATATTATAATAGAGGCAGTAGATCTAGCTGGTCTGTCATTATATAATAGAGACAGTAGATCTAGCTGGCCTGTCATAATATAAAAGAGACATTAGATCTAGCTGGTCTGTCATAATGTAATAGAGACATTAGATCTAGCTGGTCTGTCATAATATAATAGAGACAGTATATCTAGCTGGTCTGTCATAATATAATAGAGACAGTATATCTAGCTGGTCTGTCATAATATAATAGAGACAGTAGATCTAGCTGGTCTGTCATAATATAATAGAGACATTAGATCTAGCTGGTCTGTCATAATACAATAGAGGCAGTAGATCTAGCTGGTCTGTCATAATATAATAGAGACAGTATATCTAGCTGGTCTGTCATAATATAATAGAGACAGTAGATCTAGCTGGCCTGTCATAATATAAAAGAGACATTAGATCTAGCTGGTCTGCCATAATGTAATAGAGACAGTATATCTAGCTGGTCTGTCATAATATAATAGAGACAGTAGATCTAGCTGGTCTGTCATAATATAATAGAGACATTAGATCTAGCTGGTCTGACATAATGTAATAGAGACATTAGATCTAGCTGGTCTGTCATAATATAATAGAGACATTAGATCTAGCTGGTCTGTCATAATATAATAGAGACATTAGATCTAGCTGGTCTGTCATAATATAATAGAGACATTAGATCTAGCTGGTCTGTCATAATATAATAGAGACATTAGATCTAGCTGGTCTGTCATAATATAATAGAGACATTAGATCTAGCTGGTCTGTCATAATATAATAGAGAAATTAGATCTAGCTGGTCTGTCATAATATAATAGAGACATTAGATCTAGCTGGTCTGTCATTATATAATAGAGACATTAGATCTAGCTGGTCTGTCATAATATAATAGAGACAGTAGATCTAGCTGGCCTGTCATAATATAAAAGAGACATTAGATCTAGCTGGTCTGCCATAATGTAATAGAGACAGTAGATCTAGCTGGTCTGTCATAATATAATAGAGACAGTAGATCTAGCTGGTCTGTCATAATATAATAGAGACATTAGATCTAGCTGGTCTGCCATAATGTAATAGAGACATTAGATCTAGCTGGTCTGTCATAATATAATAGAGACAGTAGATCTAGCTGGTCTGTCATAATATAATAGAGACATTAGATCTAGCTGGTCTGTCATGATATAATAGAGACATTAGATCTAGCTGGTCTGTCATAATATAATAGAGACATTAGATCTAGCTGGTCTGTCATAATATAATAGAGACATTAGATCTAGCTGGTCTGTCATAATATAATAGAGACAGTAGATCTAGCTGGTCTGTCATAATATAATAGAGACATTAGATCTAGCTGGTCTGTCATAATGTAATAGAGACATTAGATCTAGCTGGTCTGTCATAATATAATAGAGACATTAGATCTAGCTGGTCTGTCATAATGTAATAGAGACATTAGATCTAGCTGGTCTGTCATAATATAATAGAGACATTAGATCTAGCTGGTCTGTCATAATATAATAGAGACAGTAGATCTAGCTGGTCTGTCATAATATAATAGAGACATTAGATCTAGCTGGTCTGTCATAATATAATAGAGACATTAGATCTAGCTGGTCTGTCATAATGTAATAGAGACATTAGATCTAGCTGGTCTGTCATTATGTAATAGAGACATTAGATCTAGCTGGTCTGTCATAATATAATAGAGACATTAGATCTAGCTGGTCTGTCATAATGTAATAGAGACATTAGATCTAGCTGGTCTGTCATAATGTAATAGAGACAGTAGATCTAGCTGGTCTGTCATAATATAATAGAGACATTAGATCTAGCTGGTCTGTCATAATATAATAGAGACATTAGATCTAGCTGGTCTGTCATTATATAATAGAGACATTAGATCTAGCTGGTCTGTCATAATGTAATAGAGACATTAGATCTAGCTGGTCTGTCATTATATAATAGAGACATTAGATCTAGCT
>NC_092095.1:2683695-2777556 GCF_045679555.1 Salvelinus alpinus
ATAATGTAATAGAGACATTAGATCTAGCTGGTCTGTCATTATATAATAGAGACATTAGATCTAGCTGGTCTGTCATAATGTAATAGAGACATTAGATCTAGCTGGTCTGTCATTATATAATAGAGACATTAGATCTAGCTGGTCTGTCATAATGTAATAGAGACATTAGATCTAGCTGGTCTGTCATAATATAATAGAGACATTAGATCTAGCTGGTCTGTCATAATGTAATAGAGACATTAGATCTAGCTGGTCTGTCATTATATAATAGAGACATTAGATCTAGCTGGTCTGTCATTATATAATAGAGACATTAGATCTAGCTGGTCTGTCATAATGTAATAGAGACATTAGATCTAGCTGGTCTGTCATTATATAATAGAGACATTAGATCTAGCTGGTCTGTCATAATGTAATAGAGACATTAGATCTAGCTGGTCTGTCATAATGTAATAGAGACATTAGATCTAGCTGGTCTGTCATAATGTAATAGAGACATTAGATCTAGCTGGTCTGTCATAATATAATAGAGACATTAGATCTAGCTGGTCTGTCATTATATAATAGAGACATTAGATCTAGCTGGTCTGTCATAATATAATAGAGACATTAGATCTAGCTGGTCTGTCATAATATAATAGAGACATTAGATCTAGCTGGTCTGTCATTATATAATAGAGACATTAGATCTAGCTGGTCTGTCATAATATAATAGAGACATTAGATCTAGCTGGTCTGTCATAATATAATAGAGACATTAGATCTAGCTGGTCTGTCATAATATAATAGAGACATTAGATCTAGCTGGTCTGTCATAATGTAATAGAGACATTAGATCTAGCTGGTCTGTCATAATATAATAGAGACATTAGATCTAGCTGGTCTGTCATAATGTAATAGAGACATTAGATCTAGCTGGTCTGTCATAATGTAATAGAGACATTAGATCTAGCTGGTCTGTCATAATATAATAGAGACATTAGATCTAGCTGGTCTGTCATTATATAATAGAGACATTAGATCTAGCTGGTCTGTCATAATATAATAGAGACATTAGATCTAGCTGGTCTGTCATAATATAATAGAGACATTAGATCTAGCTGGTCTGTCATAATATAATAGAGACATTAGATCTAGCTGGTCTGTCATAATGTAATAGAGACATTAGATCTAGCTGGTCTGTCATAATATAATAGAGACATTAGATCTAGCTGGTCTGTCATTATATAATAGAGACATTAGATCTAGCTGGTCTGTCATAATATAATAGAGACATTAGATCTAGCTGGTCTGTCATAATGTAATAGAGACATTAGATCTAGCTGGTCTGTCATAATGTAATAGAGACATTAGATCTAGCTGGTCTGTCATAATGTAATAGAGACATTAGATCTAGCTGGTCTGTCATAATATAATAGAGACATTAGATCTAGCTGGTCTGTCATAATGTAATAGAGACATTAGATCTAGCTGGTCTGTCATAATGTAATAGAGACATTAGATCTAGCTGGTCTGTCATAATGTAATAGAGACATTAGATCTAGCTGGTCTGTCATTATATAATAGAGACATTAGATCTAGCTGGTCTGTCATAATGTAATAGAGACATTAGATCTAGCTGGTCTGTCATAATATAATAGAGACATTAGATCTAGCTGGTCTGTCATAATGTAATAGAGACATTAGATCTAGCTGGTCTGTCATAATGTAATAGAGACATTAGATCTAGCTGGTCTGTCATTATATAATAGAGACATTAGATCTAGCTGGTCTGTCATAATGTAATAGAGACATTAGATCTAGCTGGTCTGTCATAATGTAATAGAGACATTAGATCTAGCTGGTCTGTCATTATATAATAGAGACATTAGATCTAGCTGGTCTGTCATAATGTAATAGAGACATTAGATCTAGCTGGTCTGTCATAATGTAATAGAGACATTAGATCTAGCTGGTCTGTCATTATATAATAGAGACATTAGATCTAGCTGGTCTGTCATTATATAATAGAGACATTAGATCTAGCTGGTCTGTCATAATATAATAGAGACATTAGATCTAGCTGGTCTGTCATAATATAATAGAGACATTAGATCTAGCTGGTCTGTCATAATGTAATAGAGACATTAGATCTAGCTGGTCTGTCATTATATAATAGAGACATTAGATCTAGCTGGTCTGTCATAATGTAATAGAGACATTAGATCTAGCTGGTCTGTCATAATATAATAGAGACATTAGATCTAGCTGGTCTGTCATTATATAATAGAGACATTAGATCTAGCTGGTCTGTCATTATATAATAGAGACATTAGATCTAGCTGGTCTGTCATAATGTAATAGAGACATTAGATCTAGCTGGTCTGTCATAATGTAATAGAGACATTAGATCTAGCTGGTCTGTCATTATATAATAGAGACATTAGATCTAGCTGGTCTGTCATAATGTAATAGAGACATTAGATCTAGCTGGTCTGTCATAATATAATAGAGACATTAGATCTAGCTGGTCTGTCATTATATAATAGAGACATTAGATCTAGCTGGTCTGTCATAATGTAATAGAGACATTAGATCTAGCTGGGCTGTCATAATGTAATAGAGACATTAGATCTAGCTGGTCTGTCATAATGTAATAGAGACATTAGATCTAGCTGGTCTGTCATAATGTAATAGAGACATTAGATCTAGCTGGTCTGTCATAATGTAATAGAGGCAGTAGATCTAGCTGGTCTGTCATAATGTAATAGAGACATTAGATCTAGCTGGTCTGTCATAATGTAATAGAGACATTAGATCTAGCTGGTCTGTCATAATGTAATAGAGACATTAGATCTAGCTGGTCTGTCATAATATAATAGAGACATTAGATCTAGCTGGTCTGTCATAATGTAATAGAGACATTAGATCTAGCTGGTCTGTCATAATGTAATAGAGACATTAGATCTAGCTGGTCTGTCATAATATAATAGAGACATTAGATCTAGCTGGTCTGTCATAATATAATAGAGACATTAGATCTAGCTGGTCTGTCATAATGTAATAGAGACATTAGATCTAGCTGGTCTGTCATTATATAATAGAGACATTAGATCTAGCTGGTCTGTCATAATGTAATAGAGACATTAGATCTAGCTGGTCTGTCATAATGTAATAGAGACATTAGATCTAGCTGGTCTGTCATAATATAATAGAGACATTAGATCTAGCTGGTCTGTCATAATATAATAGAGACATTAGATCTAGCTGGTCTGTCATAATGTAATAGAGACATTAGATCTAGCTGGTCTGTCATAATATAATAGAGACATTAGATCTAGCTGGTCTGTCATAATATAATAGAGACATTAGATCTAGCTGGTCTGTCATAATATAATAGAGACATTAGATCTAGCTGGTCTGTCATAATATAATAGAGACATTAGATCTAGCTGGTCTGTCATAATGTAATAGAGACATTAGATCTAGCTGGTCTGTCATAATGTAATAGAGACATTAGATCTAGCTGGTCTGTCATAATATAATAGAGACATTAGATCTAGCTGGTCTGTCATTATATAATAGAGACATTAGATCTAGCTGGTCTGTCATTATATAATAGAGACATTAGATCTAGCTGGTCTGTCATAATATAATAGAGACATTAGATCTAGCTGGTCTGTCATAATGTAATAGAGACATTAGATCTAGCTGGTCTGTCATAATGTAATAGAGACATTAGATCTAGCTGGTCTGTCATAATGTAATAGAGACATTAGATCTAGCTGGTCTGTCATAATATAATAGAGACATTAGATCTAGCTGGTCTGTCATAATATAATAGAGACATTAGATCTAGCTGGTCTGTCATTATATAATAGAGACATTAGATCTAGCTGGTCTGTCATAATGTAATAGAGACATTAGATCTAGCTGGTCTGTCATAATGTAATAGAGACATTAGATCTAGCTGGTCTGTCATAATGTAATAGAGACATTAGATCTAGCTGGTCTGTCATAATGTAATAGAGACATTAGATCTAGCTGGTCTGTCATAATGTAATAGAGACATTAGATCTAGCTGGTCTGTCATAATATAATAGAGACATTAGATCTAGCTGGTCTGTCATTATATAATAGAGACATTAGATCTAGCTGGTCTGTCATAATGTAATAGAGACATTAGATCTAGCTGGTCTGTCATAATATAATAGAGACATTAGATCTAGCTGGTCTGTCATAATGTAATAGAGACATTAGATCTAGCTGGTCTGTCATTATATAATAGAGACATTAGATCTAGCTGGTCTGTCATAATGTAATAGAGACATTAGATCTAGCTGGTCTGTCATTATATAATAGAGACATTAGATCTAGCTGGTCTGTCATAATGTAATAGAGACATTAGATCTAGCTGGTCTGTCATTATATAATAGAGACATTAGATCTAGCTGGTCTGTCATAATATAATAGAGACATTAGATCTAGCTGGTCTGTCATTATATAATAGAGACATTAGATCTAGCTGGTCTGTCATAATGTAATAGAGACATTAGATCTAGCTGGTCTGTCATATATATAATAGAGACATTAGATCTAGCTGGTCTGTCATAATGTAATAGAGACATTAGATCTAGCTGGTCTGTCATTATATAATAGAGACATTAGATCTAGCTGGTCTGTCATAATGTAATAGAGACATTAGATCTAGCTGGTCTGTCATAATATAATAGAGACATTAGATCTAGCTGGTCTGTCATTATATAATAGAGACATTAGATCTAGCTGGTCTGTCATAATGTAATAGAGACATTAGATCTAGCTGGTCTGTCATAATGTAATAGAGACATTAGATCTAGCTGGTCTGTCATAATATAATAGAGACATTAGATCTAGCTGGTCTGTCATTATATAATAGAGACATTAGATCTAGCTGGTCTGTCATAATATAATAGAGACATTAGATCTAGCTGGTCTGTCATAATATAATAGAGACATTAGATCTAGCTGGTCTGTCATAATATAATAGAGACATTAGATCTAGCTGGTCTGTCATAATGTAATAGAGACATTAGATCTAGCTGGTCTGTCATAATATAATAGAGACATTAGATCTAGCTGGTCTGTCATTATATAATAGAGACATTAGATCTAGCTGGTCTGTCATAATGTAATAGAGACATTAGATCTAGCTGGTCTGTCATTATATAATAGAGACATTAGATCTAGCTGGTCTGTCATAATATAATAGAGACATTAGATCTAGCTGGTCTGTCATAATGTAATAGAGACATTAGATCTAGCTGGTCTGTCATAATGTAATAGAGACATTAGATCTAGCTGGTCTGTCATAATGTAATAGAGACATTAGATCTAGCTGGTCTGTCATAATATAATAGAGACATTAGATCTAGCTGGTCTGTCATAATGTAATAGAGACATTAGATCTAGCTGGTCTGTCATTATATAATAGAGACATTAGATCTAGCTGGTCTGTCATAATATAATAGAGACATTAGATCTAGCTGGTCTGTCATAATGTAATAGAGACATTAGATCTAGCTGGTCTGTCATAATGTAATAGAGACATTAGATCTAGCTGGTCTGTCATTATATAATAGAGACATTAGATCTAGCTGGTCTGTCATAATGTAATAGAGACATTAGATCTAGCTGGTCTGTCATAATATAATAGAGACATTAGATCTAGCTGGTCTGTCATAATGTAATAGAGACATTAGATCTAGCTGGTCTGTCATAATATAATAGAGACATTAGATCTAGCTGGTCTGTCATAATATAATAGAGACATTAGATCTAGCTGGTCTGTCATAATATAATAGAGACATTAGATCTAGCTGGTCTGTCATAATATAATAGAGACATTAGATCTAGCTGGTCTGTCATAATGTAATAGAGACATTAGATCTAGCTGGTCTGTCATAATATAATAGAGACATTAGATCTAGCTGGTCTGTCATTATATAATAGAGACATTAGATCTAGCTGGTCTGTCATAATGTAATAGAGACATTAGATCTAGCTGGTCTGTCATAATATAATAGAGACATTAGATCTAGCTGGTCTGTCATAATATAATAGAGACATTAGATCTAGCTGGTCTGTCATAATGTAATAGAGACATTAGATCTAGCTGGTCTGTCATAATATAATAGAGACATTAGATCTAGCTGGTCTGTCATTATATAATAGAGACATTAGATCTAGCTGGTCTGTCATAATATAATAGAGACATTAGATCTAGCTGGTCTGTCATAATATAATAGAGACATTAGATCTAGCTGGTCTGTCATAATGTAATAGAGACATTAGATCTAGCTGGTCTGTCATTATATAATAGAGACATTAGATCTAGCTGGTCTGTCATAATATAATAGAGACATTAGATCTAGCTGGTCTGTCATAATATAATAGAGACATTAGATCTAGCTGGTCTGTCATAATATAATAGAGACATTAGATCTAGCTGGTCTGTCATAATGTAATAGAGACATTAGATCTAGCTGGTCTGTCATAATATAATAGAGACATTAGATCTAGCTGGTCTGTCATAATATAATAGAGACATTAGATCTAGCTGGTCTGTCATAATATAATAGAGACATTAGATCTAGCTGGTCTGTCATAATGTAATAGAGACATTAGATCTAGCTTGTCTGTCATTATATAATAGAGACATTAGATCTAGCTGGTCTGTCATAATGTAATAGAGACATTAGATCTAGCTGGTCTGTCATAATATAATAGAGACATTAGATCTAGCTGGTCTGTCATTATATAATAGAGACAATAGATCTAGCTGGTCTGTCATAATATAATAGAGACATTAGATCTAGCTGGTCTGTCATAATATAATAGAGACATTAGATCTAGCTGGTCTGTCATAATATAATAGAGACATTAGATCTAGCTGGTCTGTCATAATATAATAGAGACATTAGATCTAGCTGGTCTGTCATAATGTAATAGAGACATTAGATCTAGCTGGTCTGTCATAATATAATAGAGACATTAGATCTAGCTGGTCTGTCATAATATAATAGAGACATTAGATCTAGCTGGTCTGTCATAATATAATAGAGACATTAGATCTAGCTGGTCTGTCATAATATAATAGAGACATTAGATCTAGCTGGTCTGTCATAATATAATAGAGACATTAGATCTAGCTGGTCTGTCATAATGTAATAGAGACATTAGATCTAGCTGGTCTGTCATAATATAATAGAGACATTAGATCTAGCTGGTCTGTCATAATGTAATAGAGACATTAGATCTAGCTGGTCTGTCATTATATAATAGAGACATTAGATCTAGCTGGTCTGTCATTATATAATAGAGACATTAGATCTAGCTGGTCTGTCATAATGTAATAGAGACATTAGATCTAGCTGGTCTGTCATAATATAATAGAGACATTAGATCTAGCTGGTCTGTCATTATATAATAGAGACATTAGATCTAGCTGGTCTGTCATAATATAATAGAGACATTAGATCTAGCTGGTCTGTCATAATATAATAGAGACATTAGATCTAGCTGGTCTGTCATAATATAATAGAGACATTAGATCTAGCTGGTCTGTCATAATATAATAGAGACATTAGATCTAGCTGGTCTGTCATAATATAATAGAGACATTAGATCTAGCTGGTCTGTCATAATATAATAGAGACATTAGATCTAGCTGGTCTGTCATAATGTAATAGAGACATTAGATCTAGCTGGTCTGTCATAATATAATAGAGACATTAGATCTAGCTGGTCTGTCATTATATAATAGAGACATTAGATCTAGCTGGTCTGTCATAATGTAATAGAGACATTAGATCTAGCTGGTCTGTCATAATGTAATAGAGACATTAGATCTAGCTGGTCTGTCATAATATAATAGAGACATTAGATCTAGCTGGTCTGTCATAATATAATAGAGACATGTAGATCTAGCTGGTCTGTCATAATATAATAGAGACATTAGATCTAGCTGGTCTGTCATAATATAATAGAGACATTAGATCTAGCTGGTCTGTCATAATATAATAGAGACAGTAGATCTAGCTGGTCTGTCATAATATAATAGAGACAGTAGATCTAGCTGGTCTGTCATAATATAATAGAGACATTAGATCTAGCTGGTCTGTCATAATGTAATAGAGACAGTAGATCTAGCTGGTCTGTCATAATATAATAGAGACATTAGATCTAGCTGGTCTGTCATAATGTAATAGAGACATTAGATCTAGCTGGTCTGTCATAATATAATAGAGACATTAGATCTAGCTGGTCTGTCATAATATAATAGAGACATTAGATCTAGCTGGTCTGTCATAATATAATAGAGACAGTAGATCTAGCTGGTCTGTCATAATATAATAGAGACATTAGATCTAGCTGGTCTGTCATAATATAATAGAGACATGTAGATCTAGCTGGTCTGTCATAATATAATAGAGACATTAGATCTAGCTGGTCTGTCATAATATAATAGAGACAGTAGATCTAGCTGGTCTGTCATAATATAATAGAGAGAGTAGATCTAGCTGGTCTGTCATAATAAAATAGAGACAGTAGATCTATTTGGTCTGTCATAATATAATAGAGACAGTATATCTAGCTGGTCTGTCATAATATAATAGAGACAGTAGATCTAGCTGGTTTGTCATAATATAATAGAGACAATAGATCTAGCTGGGCTGTCATTATATAATAGAGACAGTAGATCTAGCTGGTCTGTCATAATATAATAGAGACATTAGATCTAGCTGGTCTGTCATAATGTAATAGAGACATTAGATCTAGCTGGTCTGTCATAATATAATAGAGGCAGTAGATCTAGCTTGTCTGTCATTATATAATAGAGACATTAGATCTAGCTGGTCTGTCATAATGTAATAGAGACAGTAGATCTAGCTGGTCTGTCATAATATAATAGAGACATTAGATCTAGCTGGTCTGTCATAATATAATAGAGAGATTAGATCTAGCTGGTCTGTCATAATAAAATAGAGACAGTAGATCTAGCTGGTCTGTCATAATATAATAGAGACAGTATATCTAGCTGAACTGTCATAATATATTAGAGACAGTAGATCTAGCTGGTCTGTCATAATATAATAGAGACAGTAGATCTAGCTGGTCTGTCATAATATAATAGAGACAGTAGATCTAGCTGGTCTGTCATAATATAATAGAGACATTAGATCTAGCTGGTCTGTCATAATATAATAGAGACAGTAGATCTAGCTGGTCTGTCATAATATAATAGAGACATTAGATCTAACTGGTCTGTCATAATGTAATAGAGACATTAGATCTAGCTGGTCTGTCATAATATAATAGAGACAGTAGATCTAGCTGGCCTGTCATAATATAATATATACTGTAGATCTAGCTGGTCTGTCATAATATAATAGAGACAGTAGATCTAGCTGGTCTGTCATAATATAATAGAGACAATATATCTAGCTGGTCTGTCATAATATAATAGAGACAGTAGATCTAGCTGGTCTGTCATAATATAATAGAGACAGTAGATCTAGCTGGTCTGTCATTATATAATAGATACTGTAGATCTAGCTGGTCTGTCATAATATAATAGAGACAGTAGATCTAGCTGGTCTGTCATAATAGAATAGAGACAGTAGATCTAGCTGGTCTGTCATAATATAATAGAGACAGTATATCTAGCTGGTCTGTCATAATATAATAGAGACAGTAGATCTAGCTGGTCTGTCATAATATAATAGAGACAATAGATCTAGCTGGGCTGTCATTTTATAATAGAGACAGTAGATCTAGCTGGTCTTTCATAATATAATAGAGACATTAGATCTAGCTGGTCTGTCATAATGTAATAGAGACAGTAGATCTAGCTGGTCTGTCATAATATAATAGAGACAGTAGATCTAGCTGGTCTGTCATAATATAATAGAGACATTAGATCTAGCTGGTCTGTCATAATGTAATAGAGACAGTAGATCTAGCTGGTCTGTCATAATATAATAGAGACAGTAGATCTAGCTGGTCTGTCATAATATAATAGAGACATTAGATCTAGCTGGTCTGTCATAATGTAATAGAGACATTAGATCTAGCTGGTCTGTCATAATATAATAGAGACAGTAGATCTAGCTGGTCTGTCATAATATAATAGAGACATGTAGATCTAGCTGGTCTGTCATAATATAATAGAGACATTAGATCTAGCTGGTCTGTCATAATATAATAGAGACAGTAGATCTAGCTGGTCTGTCATAATATAATAGAGACATTCGACTTAGCTGGTCTGTCATAATGTAATAGAGACAGTAGATCTAGCTGGTCTGTCATAATATAATAGAGACATTAGATCTAGCTGGTCTGTCATAATGTAATAGAGACAGTAGATCTAGCTGGTCTGTCATAATATAATATATACTGTAGATCTTTCTGGTCTGTCATAATATAATAGAGACAGTAGATCTAGCTGGTTTGTCATAATATAATAGAGACAATAGATCTAGCTGGTCTGTCATAATATAATAGAGACAGTATATCTAGCTGGTCTGTTATAATATAATAGAGACATTAGATGTAGCTGGTCTGTCATAATATAATAGAGACATTAGATCTAGCTGGTCTGTCATAATATAATAGAGACAGTATATCTAGCTGGTCTGTCATAATATAATAGAGACAGTAGATCTAGCTGGTCTGTCACTGTATAATAGAGACAGTAGATCTAGCTGGTCTGTCATAATATAATAGAGACATTAGATCTAGCTGGTCTGTCATAATATAATAGATACTGTAGATCTTGCTGTCTTGTTATCATATAATAGAGACAGTATATCTAGCTGGTCTGTCATAATATAATAGAGACAGTAGATCTAGCTGGTCTGTCATAATATAATAGAGACAGTAGATCTAGCTGGTCTGTCATAATATAATAGAGACATTAGATCTAGCTGGTCTGTCATAATATAATAGAGACAGTAGATCTAGCTGGTCTGTCATAATATAATAGAGACAGTAGATCTAGCTGGTCTGCCATAATATAATAGAGACTGTAGATCTAGCTGGTCTGAAATAATATAATAGAGACAGTAGATCTAGCTGGTCTGTCATTATATAATAGAGACAGTAGATCTAACTGGTCTGTCATAATTTAATAGAGACATTAGATCCAGCTGGTCTGTCATAATATAATAGAGACAGTATATCGAGCTGGTCTGTCATAATATAATAGAGACAGTAGATCTAGCTGGTTTGTCATAATATAATAGAGACATTAGATCTAGCTGGGCTGTCATTGCTGGTCTGTCACTGTATAATAGAGACTGTAGATCTAGCTGGTCTGTCATAATATAATAGAGACAGTAGATCTAGCTGGTCTGTCATAATATAATAGAGAAATTAGATCTAGCTGGTCTGTCATAATATAATAGAGACATTAGATCTAGCTGGTCTGTCATAATATAATAGAGACAGTAGATCTAGCTGGTCTGTCATAATATAATAGAGACAGTAGATCTAGCTGGTCTGTCATAATATAATAGATACTGTAGATCTAGCTGGTCTATCATAATATAATAGAGGCAGTAGATCTAGCTGGTCTGTCATAATATAATAGAGGCAGTAGATCTAGCTGGTCTGTCATTATATAATAGAGACAGTAGATCTAGCTGGCCTGTCATAATATAATATATACTGTAGATCTAGCTGGTCTGTCAAAATATAATAGAGACAGTAGATCTAGCTGGTCTGTCATAATATAATAGAGACAATAGATCTAGCTGGTCTGTCATAATATAATAGAGACATTAGATCTAGCTGGGCTGTCATAATATAATAGAGACATTAGATCTAGCTGGTCTGTCATAATATAATAGAGACATTAGATCTAGCTGGTCTGTCATAATATAATAGAGACAGTAGATCTAGCTGGTCTGTCATAATATAATAGAGACAGTAGATCTAGCTGGTCTGTCATAATATAATAGAGACAGTAGATCTAGCTGGTCTGTCATAATATAATAGAGACAGTAGATCTAGCTGGTCTGTCATAATATAATAGAGACAGTAGATCTAACTGGTCTGTCATAATATAATAGAGACATTAGATCCAGCTGGTCTGTCATAATATAATAGAGACAGTAGATCTAGCTGGTCTGTCATAATATAATAGAGACAGTAGATCTAGCTGGTCTGTCATAATATAATAGAGACAGTAGATCTAGCTAGCTGGTCTGTCATAATATAATAGAGACTGTAGATCTAGCTGGTCTGTCATAATATAATAGAGACAGTAGATCTAGCTGGTCTGTCATAATATAATAGAGACATTAGATCTAGCTGGTCTGTCATGATATAATAGATACTGTAGATCTAGCTGGTCTGTCATAATATAATAGAGGCAGTATATCTAGCTGGTCTGTCATAATATAATAGAGACAGTAGATCTAGCTGGTCTGTCATAATATAATAGAGACATTAGATCTAGCTGGTCTGTCATAATATAATAGAGGCAGTAAATCTAGCTGGTCTGTCATAATATAATAGAGGCAGTAGATCTAGCTGGTCTGTCATTATATAATAGAGACAGTATATCTAGCTGGTCTGTCATAATATAATAGAGACAGTAGATCTAGCTGGTCTGTCATAATATAATAGAGACAGTAGATCTAGCTGGCCTGTCATAATATAATATATACTGTAGATCTAGCTGGTCTGTCATAATATAATAGAGACAGTAGATCTAGCTGGTCTGTCATAATATAATAGAGACAATAGATCTAGCTGGTCTGTCATAATATAATAGAGACAGTAGATCTAGCTGGGCTGTCATAATATAATAGAGACAGTAGATCTAGCTGGTCTGTCATAATATAATAGAGACATTAGATCTAGCTGGTCTGTCATAATATAATAGAGACATTAGATCTAGCTGGTCTGTCATAATATAATAGAGACAGTATATCTAGCTGGTCAGTCATAATATAATAGAGACAGTAGATCTAGCTGGTCTGTCATAATATAATAGAGACAGTAGATCTAGCTGGTCTGTCATAATATAATAGAGACAATAGATCTAGCTGGTCTGTCATAATATAATAGAGACAGTAGATCTAGCTGGTCTGTCATAATATAATAGAGACAGTAGATCTAGCTGGTCTGTCATAATGTAATAGAGACAGTAGATCTAGCTGGTCTGTCATAATATAATAGAGACAGTAGATCTAGCTGGTCTGTCATAATATAATAGAGACAGTAGATCTAGCTGGTTTGTCATAATATAATAGAGACAGTCTGTCAGAATCTAGCTGGTCTGTCATAATGTAATAGAGACAGTAGATCTAGCTGGTCTGTCATAATATAATAGAGACAGTAGATCTAGCTGGCCTGTCATAATATAATAGATACTGTAGATCTAGCTGGTCTGTCATAATATAATAGAGACAGTAGATCTAGCTGGTCTGTCATAATATAATAGAGACAGTAGATCTAGCTGGTCTGTCATAATGTAATAGAGAGCGTAGATCTAGCTGGTCTGTCAAAATATAATAGAGACAGTAGATCTAGCTGGTCTGTCATAATATAATAGAGACATTAGATCTAGCTGGTCTGTCATAATATAATAGAGGCAGTAGATCTAGCTGGTCTGTCATTATATAATAGAGACAGTAGATCTAGCTGGCCTGTCATAATATAATATATACTGTAGATCTATCTGGTCTGTCAAAATATAATAGAGACAGTAGATCTAGCTGGTCTGTCATAATATAATAGAGACATTAGATCTAGCTGGTCTGTCATAATATAATAGAGACATTAGATCTAGCTGGGCTGTCATAATATAATAGAGACAGTAGATCTAGCTGGTCTGTCATAATATAATAGAGACATTAGATCTAGCTGGTCTGTCATAATATAATAGAGACATTAGATCTAGCTGGTCTGTCATAATATAATAGAGACAGTAGATCTAGCTGGTCTGTCATAATATAATAGAGACAGTAGATCTAGCTGGTCTGTCATAATATAATAGAGACATTAGATCTAGCTGGTCTGTCATAATATAATAGAGACAGTAGATCTAACTGGTCTGTCATAATATAATAGAGACATTAGATCCAGCTGGTCTGTCATAATATAATAGAGACAGTAGATCTAGCTGGTCTGTCATAATATAATAGAGACAGTAGATCTAGCTGGTTTGTCATAATATAATAGAGACAATAGATCTAGCTGGGCTGTCATTGCTGGTCTGTCACTGTATAATAGAGACTGTAGATCTAGCTGGTCTGTCATAATAAAATAGAGACAGTAGATCTAGCTGGTCTGTCATAATGTAATAGAGACATTAGATCTAGCTGGTCTGTCATAATGTAATAGAGACATTAGATCTAGCTGGTCTGTCATAATATAATAGAGGCAGTAGATCTAGCTGGTCTGTCATAATATAATAGAGGCAGTAGATCTAGCTGGTCTGTCATAATATAATAGAGACATTAGATCTAGCTGGTCTGTCATAATATAATAGAGGCAGTAAATCTAGCTGGTCTGTCATAATATAATAGAGGCAGTAGATCTAGCTGGTCTGTCATTATATAATAGAGACAGTATATCTAGCTGGTCTGTCATAATATAATAGAGACAGTAGATCTAGCTGGTCTGTCATAATATAATAGAGACAGTAGATCTAGCTGGCCTGTCATAATATAATATATACTGTAGATCTATCTGGTCTGTCATAATATAATAGAGACAGTAGATCTAGCTGGTCTGTCATAATATAATAGAGACAATAGATCTAGCTGGTCTGTCATAATATAATAGAGACAGTAGATCTAGCTGGGCTGTCATAATATAATAGAGACAGTAGATCTAGCTGGTCTGTCATAATATAATAGATACTGTAGATCTAGCTGGTCTGTCATAATATAATAGAGACATTAGATCTAGCTGGTCTGTCATAATATAATAGAGACAGTATATCTAGCTGGTCAGTCATAATATAATAGAGACAGTAGATCTAGCTGGTCTGTCATAATATAATAGAGACAGTAGATCTAGCTGGTTTGTCATAACATAATAAAGACAATAGATCTAGCTGGTCTGTCATAATATAATAGAGACAGTAGATCTAGCTGGTCTGTCATAATATAATAGAGACAGTAGATCTAGCTGGTCTGTCATAATGTAATAGAGACAGTAGATCTAGCTGGTCTGTCATAATATAATAGAGACAGTAGATCTAGCTGGTCTGTCATAATATAATAGAGACAGTAGATCTAGCTGGTTTGTCATAATATAATAGAGACAATAGATCTAGCTGGGCTGTCATTGCTGGTCTGTCACTGTATAATAGAGACAGTAGATCTAGCTGGTCTGTCATAATGTAATAGAGACAGTAGATCTAGCTGGTCTGTCATAATATAATAGAGACAGTAGATCTAGCTGGCCTGTCATAATATAATATATACTGTAGATCTTTCTGGTCTGTCATAATATAATAGAGACAGTATATCTAGCTGGTCTGTCATAATATAATAGAGACAGTAGATCTAGCTGGTCTGTCATAATGTAATAGAGACAGTAGATCTAGCTGGTCTGTCATAATATAATAGAGACAGTAGATCTTTCTGGTCTGTCATAATATAATAGAGACAGTATATCTAGCTGGTTTGTCATAATATAATAGAGACAATAGATCTAGCTGGTCTGTCATAATATAATAGAGACAGTATATCTAGCTGGTCTGTCATAATATAATAGAGACAGTATATCTAGCTGGTCTGTTATAATATAATAGAGACATTAGATGTAGCTGGTCTGTTATAATATAATAGAGACATTAGATCTAGCTGGTCTGTCATAATATAATAGAGACAGTATATCTAGCTGGTCTGTCATAATATAATAGAGACAGTAGATCTAGCTGGTCTGTCACTGTATAATAGAGACAGTAGATCTAGCTGGTCTGTCATAATATAATAGAGACATTAGATCTAGCTGGTCTGTCATAATATAATAGATACTGTAGATCTTGCTGGCTTGTTATCATATAATAGAGACAGTATATCTAGCTGGTCTGTCATAATATAATAGAGACAGTAGATTTAGCTGGTCTGTCACAATATAATAGATACTGTACATCTAGCTGCTCTGTCATAATATAATAGAGACAGTAGATCTAGCTGGTTTGTCATTGTATAAAAGAGACAGTAGATCTAGCTGGTCTGTCATAATGTAATAGAGACAGTAGATCTAGCTGGTCTGTCATAATATAATAGAGACAGTAGATCTAGCTGGTCTGTCATAATGTAATAGAGACATTAGATCTAGCTGGTCTGTCATAATATAATAGAGACAGTAAATCTAGCTGGTCTGTCATAATATAATAGACATTGTAGATCTAGCTGGTCTGAAATAATATAATAGAGACAGTAGATCTAGCTGGTCTGTCATTATATAATAGAGACAGTAGATCTAACTGGTCTGTCATAATTTAACAGAGACATTAGATCCAGCTGGTCTGTCATAATATAATAGAGACAGTATATCGAGCTGGTTTGTCATAATATAATAGAGACAGTAGATCTAGCTGGTTTGTCATAATATAATAGAGACAATAGATCTAGCTGGGCTGTCATTGCTGGTCTGTCACTGTATAATAGAGACTGTAGATCTAGCTGGTCTGTCATAATAAAATAGAGACAGTAGATCTAGCTGGTCTGTCATAATATAATAGAGAAATTCGATCTAGCTGGTCTGTCATGATATAATAGATACTGTAGATCTAGCTGGTCTATCATAATATAATAGAGGCAGTAAATCTAGCTGGTCTGTCATAATATAATAGAGGCAGTAGATCTAGCTGGTCTGTCATAATATAATAGATACTGTAGATCTAGCTGGTCTATCATAATATAATAGAGACAGTAAATCTAGCTGGTCTGTCATAATATAATAGAGGCAGTAGATCTAGCTGGTCTGTCATTATATAATAGAGACAGTATATCTAGCTGGTCTGTCATAATATAATAGATACTGTACATCTAGCTGCTCTGTCATAATATAATAGAGACAGTAGATCTAGCTGGTCTGTCATTGTATAAAAGAGACAGTAGATCTAGCTGGTCTGTCATAATGTAATAGAGACAGTAGATCTAGCTGGTCTGTCATAATATAATAGAGACAGTAGATCTAGCTGGTCTGTCATAATGTAATAGAGACATTAGATCTAGCTGGTCTGTCATAATATAATAGAGACAGTAGATCTAGCTGGTCTGTCATAATATAATAGAGACAGTAGATCTAGCTGGTCTGTCATAATATAATAGAGACAGTAGATCTAGCTGGTCTGTCATAATATAATAGAGACAGTAGATCTAGCTGGTCTGTCATAATATAATAGAGACATTAGATCCAGCTGGTCTGTCATAATATAATAGAGACAGTATATCGAGCTGGTCTGTCATAATATAATAGAGACAGTAGATCTAGCTGGCCTGTCATAATATAATATATACTGTAGATCTTTCTGGTCTGTCATAATATAATAGAGACAGTATATCTAGCTGGTCTGTCATAATATAATAGAGACAGTAGATCTAGCTGGTCTGTCATAATATAATAGAGACAGTAGATCTAGCTGGTCTGTCATAATATAATAGAGACAGTAGATCTTTCTGGTCTGTCATAATATAATAGAGACAGTATATCTAGCTGGTTTGTCATAATATAATAGAGACAGTAGATCTAGCTGGTCTGTCATAATATAATAGAGACAGTATATCTAGCTGGTCTGTCATAATATAATAGAGACAGTAGATCTAGCTGGTCTGTCATAATATAATAGAGACATTAGATGTAGCTGGTCTGTCATAATATAATAGAGACATTAGATCTAGCTGGTCTGTCATAATATAATAGAGACAGTAGATCTAGCTGGTCTGTCATAATATAATAGAGACAGTAGATCTAGCTGGTCTGTCATGATATAATAGAGACAGTAGATCTAGCTGGTCTGTCATAATATAATAGAGACATTAGATCTAGCTGGTCTGTCATAATATAATAGAGACAGTAGATCTAGCTGGTCTGTCATAATATAATAGAGACAGTAGATCTAGCTGGTCTGTCATAATATAATAGAGACATTAGATCTAGCTGGTCTGTCACAATATAATAGAGACAGTAGATCTAGCTGGTCTGTCATAATATAATAGAGACAGTAGATCTAGCTGGTCTGTCATAATATAATAGAGACAGTAGATCTAGCTGGTCTGTCATAATATAATAGAGACATTAGATGTAGCTGGTCTGTCATAATATAATAGAGACATTAGATCTAGCTGGTCTGTCATAATATAATAGAGACAGTATATCTAGCTGGTCTGTCATAATATAATAGAGACAGTAGATCTAGCTGGTCTGTCATGATATAATAGAGACAGTAGATCTAGCTGGTCTGTCATAATATAATAGAGACATTAGATCTAGCTGGTCTGTCATAATATAATAGATACTGTAGATCTAGCTGGTCTGTCATAATATAATAGAGACAGTAGATCTAGCTGGTCTGTCATAATATAATAGAGACAGTAGATTTAGCTGGTCTGTCATAATATAATAGAGACAGTAGATCTAGCTGGTCTGTCATAATATAATAGAGACAGTAGATCTAGCTGGTCTGTCATTATATAAAAGAGACAGTAGATCTAGCTGGTCTGTCATAATGTAATAGAGACAGTAGATCTAGCTGGTCTGTCATAATATAATAGAGACATTAGATCTAGCTGGTCTGTCATAATGTAATAGAGACATTAGATCTAGCTGGTCTGTCATAATATAATAGAGACAGTAGATCTAGCTGGTCTGTCATAATATAATAGACATTGTAGATCTAGCTGGTCTGTCATAATATAATAGAGACAGTAGATCTAGCTGGTCTGTCATTATATAATAGAGACAGTAGATCTAGCTGGTCTGTCATAATGTAATAGAGACATTAGATCCAGCTGGTCTGTCATAATATAATAGAGACAGTATATCTAGCTGGTCTGTCATAATATAATAGAGACAGTATATCTAGCTGGTCTGTCATAATATAATAGAGACTGTAGATCTAGCTGGTCTGTCATAATATAATAGAGACATTAGATCTAGCTGGTCTGTCATAATATAATAGAGACAGTATATCTAGCTGGTCAGTCATAATATAATAGAGACAGTAGATCTAGCTGGTCTGTCATAATATAATAGAGACAGTAGATCTAGCTGGTCTGTCATAATATAATAGAGACAATAGATCTAGCTGGTCTGTCATAATATAATAGAGACAGTAGATCTAGCTGGTCTGTCATAATATAATAGAGACAGTAGATCTAGCTGGTCTGTCATAATGTAATAGAGACATTAGATCTAGCTGGTCTGTCATAATATAATAGAGACAGTAGATCTAGCTGGCCTGTCATAATATAATAGATACTGTAGATCTAGCTGGTCTGTCATAATATAATAGAGACAGTAGATCTTGCTGGTCTGTCATAATATAATAGAGACAATAGATCTAGCTGGTCTGTCATAATATAATAGAGACAGTAGATCTAGCTGGTCTGTCATAATATAATAGAGACAGTAGATCTAGCTGGTCTGTCATAATATAATAGAGACAATAGATCTAGCTGGTCTGTCATAATATAATAGAGACAGTATATCTAGCTGGTCTGTTATAATATAATAGAGACAGTAGATCTAGCTGGTCTGTCATAATATAATAGAGACATTAGATCTAGCTGGTCTGTCATAATATAATAGAGACAGTAGATCTAGCTGGTCTGTCATAATATAATAGAGACAGTAGATCTAGCTGGTCTGTCATAATATAATAGAGACAGTAGATCTAGCTGGTCTGTCATAATATAATAGAGACATTAGATCTAGCTGGTCTGTCATAATATAATAGAGACAGATAGCTGGTCTGTCATCTAGCTGGTCTGTCATAATATAATAGAGACAGTAGATCTAGCTGGTCTGTCATAATATAATAGAGACATTAGATCTAGCTGGTCTGTCATAATATAATAGAGACAGTAGATCTAGCTGGTCTGTCATAATATAATAGAGACATTAGATCTAGCTGGTCTGCCATAATATAATAGAGACATTAGATCTAGCTGGTCTGTCATAATATAATAGAGACAGTAGATCTAGCTGGTCTGTCATAATATAATAGAGACAGTATATCTAGCTGGTCTGTCATAATATAATAGAGACATTAGATCTAGCTGGTCTGCCACAATGTAATAGAGACATTAGATCTAGCTGGTCTGTCATAATATAATAGAGACAGTATATCTAGCTGGTCTGTCATAATATAATAGAGACAGTAGATCTAGCTGGTCTGTCATAATGTAATAGAGACATTAGATCTAGCTGGTCTGTCATAATATAATAGAGACAGTAGATCTAGCTGGTCTGTCATAATATAATAGAGACAGTAGATCTAGCTGGTTTGTCATAATATAATAGAGACAACTGTAGATCTAGCTGGTCTGTCATAATAAAATAGAGACAGTAGATCTAGCTGGTCTGTCATAATATAATAGAGACATTAGATCTAGCTGGTCTGTCATAATATAATAGAGACATTAGATCTAGCTGGTCTGTCATAATATAATAGAGACAGTAAATCTAGCTGGTCTGTCATAATATAATAGAGACAGTAGATCTAGCTGGTCTGTCATAATATAATAGAGACAGTAGATCTAGCTGGTCTGTCATAATATAATAGAGACATTAGATCTAGCTGGTCTGTCATAATATAATATAGGCAGTAGATCTAGCTGGTCTGTCATTATATAATAGAGACAGTATATCTAGCTGGTCTGTCATAATATAATAGAGACAGTAGATCTAGCTGGTCTGTCATAATATAATAGAGACAGTAGATCTAGCTGGCCTGTCATAATATAATATATACTGTAGATCTATCTGGTCTGTCAAAATATAATAGAGACAGTAGATCTAGCTGGTCTGTCATAATATAATAGAGACAATATATCTAGCTGGTCTGTCATAATATAATAGAGACAATAGATCTAGCTGGGCTGTCATAATATAATAGAGACAGTAGATCTAGCTGGTCTGTCATAATATAATAGAGACAGTAGATCTAGCTGGTCTGTCATAATATAATAGAGACATTAGATCTAGCTGGTCTGTCATAATATAATAGAGACAGTATATCTAGCTGGTCAGTCATAATATAATAGAGACAGAGATCTAGCTGGTCTGTCATAATATAATAGAGACAGTAGATCTAGCTGGTTTGTCATAACATAATAGAGACAATAGATCTAGCTGGGCTGTCATTATATAATAGAGACATTAGATCTAGCTGGTCTGTCATAATATAATAGAGACAGTATATCTAACTGGTCTGTCATAATATAATAGAGACAGTAGATCTAGCTGGTCTGTCATAATATAATAGAGACAGTAGATCTAGCTGTTCTGTCATAATATAATAGAGACAGTAGATCTAGCTGGTCTGTCATAATATAATAGAGACAGTAGATCTAGCTGGTCTGTCATAATATAATAGAGACAGTAGATTTAGCTGGTCTGTCATAATATAATAGATACTGTAGATCTAGCTGGTCTGTCATAATATAATAGAGACAGTAGATCTAGCTGGTCTGTCATAATATAATAGAGACATTAGATCTAGCTGGTCTGTCATAATATAATAGAGACAGTAGATCTAGCTGGTCTGTCATAATATAATAGAGACATTAGATCTAGCTGGTCTGTCATAATGTAATAGAGACAGTAGATTTAGCTGGTCTGTCATAATGTAATAGAGACAGTAGATTTAGCTGGTCTGTCATAATATAATAGAGACAGTAGATCTAGCTGGCCTGTCATAATATAATATATACTGTAGATCTATCTGGTCTGTCAAAATATAATAGAGACAGTAGATCTAGCTGGTCTGTCATAATATAATAGAGACAGTAGATCTAGCTGGTTTGTCATAATATAATAGAGACAATATATCTAGCTGGTCTGTCATAATATAATAGAGACAGTATATCTAGCTGGTCTGTCATAATATAATAGATACTGTAGATCTAGCTGGTCTGTCATAATATAATAGAGACATTAGATCTAGCTGGTCTGTCATAATATAATAGAGACAGTATATCTAGCTGGTCTGTCATAATATAATAGAGACAGTAAATCTAGCTGGTCTGTCATAATATAATAGAGACAGTAGATCTAGCTGGTCTGTCATAATATAATAGAGACAGTAGATCTAGCTGGTCTGTCATAATATAATAGAGACAGTAGATCTAACTGGTCTGTCATAATATAATAGAGACATTAGATCCAGCTGGTCTGTCATAATATAATAGAGACAGTATATCGAGCTGGTTTGTCATAATATAATAGAGACAGTAGATCTAGCTGGTCTGTCATAATATAATAGAGACAATAGATCTAGCTGGTCTGTCATTGCTGGTCTGTCACTGTATAATAGAGACTGTAGATCTAGCTGGTCTGTCATAATATAATAGAGACAGTAGATCTAGCTGGTCTGTCATAATATAATAGAGAAATTAGATCTAGCTGGTCTGTCATGATATAATAGATACTGTAGATCTAGCTGGTCTGTCATAATATAATAGAGGCAGTAAATCTAGCTGGTCTGTCATAATATAATAGAGGCAGTAGATCTAGCTGGTCTGTCATTATATAATAGATACTGTAGATCTAGCTGGTCTATCATAATATAATAGAGGCAGTAAATCTAGCTGGTCTGTCATAATATAATAGAGGCAGTAGATCTAGCTGGTCTGTCATTATATATTAAAGACAGTATATCTAGCTGGTCTGTCATAATATAATAGAGACAGTAGATCTAGCTGGTCTGTCATAATATAATAGAGACAGTAGATCTAGCTGGCCTGTCATAATATAATATATACTGTAGATCTATCTGGTCTGTCAAAATATAATAGAGACAGTAGATCTAGCTGGTCTGTCATAATTATAATAGAGACAATAGATCTAGCTGGTCTGTCATAATATAATAGAGACAGTAGATCTAGCTGGGCTGTCATAATATAATAGAGACAGTAGATCTAGCTGGTCTGTCATAATATAATAGATACTGTAGATCTAGCTGGTCTGTCATAATATAATAGAGACATTAGATCTAGCTGGTCTGTCATAATATAATAGAGACAGTATATCTAGCTGGTCAGTCATAATATAATAGAGACAGAGATCTAGCTGGTCTGTCATAATATAATAGAGACAGTAGATCTAGCTGGTCTGTCATAACATAATAGAGACAGTAGATCTAGCTGGGCTGTCATAATATAATAGAGACATTAGATCTAGCTGGTCTGTCATAATATAATAGAGACAGTATATCTAGCTGGTCTGTCATAATATAATAGAGACAGTAGATCTAGCTGGTCTGTCATAATATAATAGAGACAGTAGATCTAGCTGGTCTGTCATAATATAATAGAGACAGTATATCTAGCTGGTCTGTCATAATATAATAGAGACAGTAGATCTAGCTGGTCTGTCATAATATAATAGAGACAGTAGATTTAGCTGGTCTGTCATAATATAATAGATACTGTAGATCTAGCTGGTCTGTCATAATATAATAGAGACAGTAGATCTAGCTGGTCTGTCATAATATAATAGAGACATTAGATCTAGCTGGTCTGTCATGATATAATAGAGACAGTAGATCTAGCTGGTCTGTTATAATATAATAGATACTGTAGATCTAGCTGGTCTGTCATAATATAATAGAGACAGTAGATCTAGCTGGTCTGTCATAATATAATAGAGACATTAGATCTAGCTGGTCTGTCATAATGTAATAGAGACAGTAGATCTAGCTGGTCTGTCATAATATAATAGAGACAGTAGATCTAGCTGGCCTGTCATAATATAATATATACTGTAGATCTAGCTGGTCTGTCAAAATATAATAGAGACAGTAGATCTAGCTGGTCTGTCATAATATAATAGAGACTGTAGATCTAGCTGGTTTGTCATAATATAATAGAGACAATATATCTAGCTGGTCTGTCATAATATAATAGAGACAGTAGATCTAGCTGGTCTGTCATAATATAATAGATACTGTAGATCTAGCTGGTCTGTCATAATATAATAGAGACATTAGATCTAGCTGGTCTGTCATAATATAATAGAGACAGTATATCTAGCTGGTCTGTCATAATATAATAGAGACAGTAAATCTAGCTGGTCTGTCATAATATAATAGAGACAGTAGATCTAGCTGGTCTGTCATAATATAATAGATACATTAGATCTAGCTGGTCTGTCATAATATAATAGAGACAGTATATCTAGCTGGTCTGTCATAATATAATAGAGACAGTAGATCTAGCTGGTCTGTCATAATATAATAGAGACAGTAGATCTAGCTGGTTTGTCATAATATAATAGAGACAGTAGATCTAGCTGGTCTGTCATAATATAATAGAGACATTAGATCTAGCTGGTCTGTCATAATATAATAGAGACAGTATATCTAGCTGGTCTGTCATAATATAATAGAGACAGTAGATCTAGCTGGTCTGTCATAATATAATAGAGACAGTAGATCTAGCTGGTCTGTCATAATATAATAGAGACAGTAGATTTAGCTGGTCTGTCATAATATAATAGATACAGTAGATCTAGCTGGTCTGTCATAATATAATAGAGACAGTAGATCTAGCTGGTCTGTCATAATATAATAGAGACATTAGATCTAGCTGGTCTGTCATGATATAATAGAGACAGTAGATCTAGCTGGTCTGTCATAATGTAATAGAGACATTAGATCTAGCTGGTCTGTCATAATATAATAGAGGCAGTAGATCTAGCTGGTCTGTCATAATATAATAGAGACATTAGATCTAGCTGGTCTGTCATAATATAATAGAGACAGTAGATCTAGCTGGTCTGTCATAATATAATAGAGACAGTAGATCTAGCTGGCCTGTCATAATATAATATATACTGTAGATCTATCTGGTCTGTCAAAATATAATAGAGACAGTAGATCTAGCTGGTCTGTCATAATATAATAGAGACTGTAGATCTAGCTGGTCTGTCATAATATAATAGAGACAGTATATCTAGCTGGTCTGTCATAATATAATAGATACTGTAGATCTAGCTGGTCTGTCATAATATAATAGAGACATTAGATCTAGCTGGTCTGTCATAATATAATAGAGACAGTAGATCTAGCTGGTCTGTCATAATATAATAGAGACAGTAGATCTAGCTGGTCTGTCATAATATAATAGCTACTGTAGATCTAGCTGGTCTGTCATAATATAATAGAGACATTAGATCTAGCTGGTCTGTCATAATATAATAGAGACAGTATATCTAGCTGGTCTGTCATAATATAATAGAGACAGTAGATCTAGCTGGTCTGTCATAATATAATAGAGACAGTAGATCTAGCTGGTTTGTCATAATATAATAGAGACAATAGATCTAGCTGGGCTGTCATTATATAATAGAGACATTAGATCTAGCTGGTCTGTCATAATATAATAGAGACAGTATATCTAACTGGTCTGTCATAATATAATAGAGACAGTAGATCTAGCTGGTCTGTCATAATATAATAGAGACAGTAGATCTAGCTGGTCTGTCATAATATAATAGAGACAGTGGATCTAGCTGGTCTGTCATAATATAATAGAGACATTAGATCTAGCTGGTCTGTCATAATATAATAGAGACAGTAGATCTAGCTGGTCTGTCATAATATAATAGAGACATTAGATCTAGCTGGTCTGTCATAATGTAATAGAGACAGTAGATTTAGCTGGTCTGTCATAATATAATAGAGACAGTAGATCTAGCTGGCCTGTCATAATATAATATATACTGTAGATCTAGCTGGTCTGTCATAATATAATAGAGACAGTAGATCTAGCTGGTCTGTCATAATATAATAGAGACTGTAGATCTAGCTGGTCTGTCATAATATAATAGAGACAATATATCTAGCTGGTCTGTCATAATATAATAGAGACAGTAGATCTAGCTGGTCTGTCATAATATAATAGATACTGTAGATCTAGCTGGTCTGTCATAATATAATAGAGACATTAGATCTAGCTGGTCTGTCATAATATAATAGAGACAGTATATCTAGCTGGTCTGTCATAATATAATAGAGACAGTAAATCTAGCTGGTCTGTCATAATATAATAGAGACAGTAGATCTAGCTGGTCTGTCATAATATAATAGAGACAGTAGATCTAGCTGGTCTGTCATAATATAATAGAGACAGTAGATCTAGCTGGTCTGTCATAATATAATACAGACATTAGATCTAGCTGGTCTGTCATAATATAATAGAGACAGTAGATCTAGCTGGTCTGTCATAATATAATAGAGACATTAGATCTAGCTTGTCTACATTATATAATAGCTGGTCTGTCATAATATAATAGAGACAGTAGATCTAGCTGGTCTGTCATAATATAATAGAGACAGTAGATCTAGCTGGTCTGTCATAATATAATAGAGACAGTAGATATAGCTGGTCTGTCATAATATAATAGATACTGTAGATCCAGCTGGTCTGTCATAATATAATAGAGACAGTAGATCTAGCTGGTCTGTCATAATATAATAGAGACAATAGATCTAGCTGGGCTGTCATTATATAATAGAGACAGTAGATCTAGCTGGTCTGTCATAATATAATAGAGACAGTAGATCTAGCTGGTCTGTCATAATATAATAGAGACAGTAGATCTAGCTGGTCTGTCATAATATAATAGAGACAGTAGATTTAGCTGGTCTGTCATAATATAATAGATACTGTAGATCTAGCTGGTCTGTCATAATATAATAGAGACAGTAGATCTAGCTGGTCTGTCATAATAAAATAGAGACAGTAAATCTAGCTGGTCTGTCATAATTTAATAGAGACAGTATATCTAGCTGGTCTGTCATAATATAATAGAGACTGTAGATCTAGCTGGTCTGTCATAATATAATAGAGACAGTAGATCTAGCTGGTTTGTCATAATATAATAGAGACAATAGATCTAGCTGGGCTGTCATTATATAATAGAGACAGTAGATCTAGCTGGTCTGTCATAATATAATAGAGACATTAGATCTAGCTGGTCTGTCATAATATAATAGAGACAGTATATCTAGCTGGTCTGTCATAATATAATAGAGACAGTAGATCTAGCTGGTCTGTCATAATATAATAGAGACAGTAGATTTAGCTGGTCTGTCATAATATAATAGAGACAGTAGATTTAGCTGGTCTGTCATAATATAATAGATACTGTAGATCTAGCTGGTCCGTCATAATATAATAGAGACAGTAGATCTAGCTGGTCTGTCATAATATAATAGAGACAGTAGATCTAGCTGGTCTGTCATAATATAATAGAGACAGTATATCTAGCTGGTCTGTCATAATATAATAGAGACAGTAGATCTAGCTGGTCTGTCATAATATAATAGAGACAGTAGATCTAGCTGGTCTGTCATAATATAATAGAGACAGTAATTCTAGCTGGTCTGTCATAATATAATAGATACTGTAGATCTAGCTGGTCTGTCATAATATAATAGAGGCAGTAGATCTAGCTGGTCTGTCATAATATAATAGAGGCAGTAGATCTAGCTGGTCTGTCATAATATAATAGATACTGTAGATCTAGCTGGTCTGTCATAATATAATAGAGACATTAGATCTAGCTGGTCTGTCATAATATAATAGAGACATTATATCTAGCTGGTCTGTCATAATATAATAGAGACATTATATCTAGCTGGTCTGTCATAATGTAATAGAGACAGTAGATCTAGCTGGTCTGTCATAATATAATAGAGACAGCAGATCTAGCTGGCCTGTCATAATATAATATATACTGTAGATCTATCTGGTCTGTCAAAATATAATAGAGACAGTAGATCTAGCTGTTCTGTCATAATATAATAGAGACAGTAGATCTAGCTGTTTTGTCATAATATAATAGAGACAATAGATCTAGCTGGTCTGTCATAATATAATAGAGACAGTATATCTAGCTGGTCTGTCATAATATAATAGATACTGTAGATCTAGCTGGTCTGTCATAATATAATAGAGACATTAGATCTAGCTGGTCTGTCATAATATAATAGAGACAGTATATCTAGCTGTTCTGTCATAATATAATAGATACTGTAGATCTAGCTGGTCTGTCATAATATAATAGAGACAGTAGATCTAGCTGGTCTGTCATAATAAAAAAGAGACAGTAGATCTAGCTGGTCTGTCATAATATAATAGAGACAGTAGATCTAGCTGGTCTGTCATAATATAATAGAGACAGTATATCTAGCTGGTCTGTCATAATATAATAGAGACAGTAGATCTAGCTGGTCTGTCATAATATAATAGAGACAGTAGATATCTAGCTGGTCTGTCATAATATAATAGAGACAGTAGATCTAGCTGGTCTGTCATAATATAATAGAGAAATTAGATCTAGCTGGTCTGTCATGATATAATAGAGACAGTAGATCTAGCTGGTCTGTCATAATATAATAGAGACAGTAGATCTAGCTGGTCTGTCATAATATAATAGAGACAGTAGATCTAGCTGGTCTGTCATAATATAATAGAGACAGTAGATCTAGCTGGTCTGTCATAATATAATAGAGACAGTAGATCTAGCTGGTCTGTCATAATATAATAGAGACATTAGATCTAGCTGGTCCGTCATAATATAATAGAGACAGTAGATCTAGCTGGTCTGTCATAATATAATAGAGACAGTAGATCTAGCTGGTCTGTCATAATATAATAGAGACAGTAGATCTAGCTGGTCTGTCATAATATAATAGAGACAGTAGATCTAGCTGGTCTGTCATAATATAATAGAGACAGTAGATCTAGCTGGTCTGTCATAATATAATAGAGACAGTAATTCTAGCTGGTCTGTCATAATATAATAGATACTGTAGATCTAGCTGGTCTGTCATAATATAATAGAGGCAGTAGATCTAGCTGGTCTGTCATAATATAATAGAGGCAGTAGATCTAGCTGGTCTGTCATAATATAATAGAGACAGTAGATCTAGCTGGTCTGTCATAATATAATAGAGACAGTAGATCTAGCTGGTCTGTCATAATATAATAGAGACATTATATCTAGCTGGTCTGTCATAATATAATAGAGACATTAGATCTAAATGGTCTGTCATGATGTAATAGAGACAGTAGATCTAGCTGGTCTGTCATAATATAATAGAGACAGTAGATCTAGCTGGCCTGTCATAATATAATATATACTGTAGATCTATCTGGTCTGTCAAAATATAATAGAGACAGTAGATCTAGCTGTTCTGTCATAATATAATAGAGACAGTAGATCTAGCTGTTTTGTCATAATATAATAGAGACAATAGATCTAGCTGGTCTGTCATAATATAATAGAGACAGTATATCTAGCTGGTCTGTCATAATATAATAGATACTGTAGATCTAGCTGGTCTGTCATAATATAATAGAGACATTAGATCTAGCTGGTATGTCATAATATAATAGAGACAGTAGATCTAGCTGGTCTGTCATAATATAATAGAGACAGTAGATATAGCTGGTCTGTCAAAATATAATAGATACTGTAGATCTAGCTGGTCTGTCATAATATAATAGAGACAGTAGATCTAGCTGGTCTGTCATAATATAATAGAGACAGTAGATCTAGCTGGTCTGTCATAATATAATAGAGACAGTAGATCTAGCTGGTCTGTCATAATATAATAGAGACAGTATATCTAGCTGGTCTGTCATAATATAATAGAGACAGTAGATCTAGCTGGTCTGTCATAATATAATAGATACTGTAGATCTAGCTGGTCTGTCATAATATAATAGAGACATTAGATCTAGCTGGTATGTCATAATATAATAGAGACAGTATATCTAGCTGGTCTGTCATAATATAATAGAGACAGTAGATCTAGCTGGTCTGTCATAATATAATAGAGACATTAGATCTAGCTGGTCTGTCATAATATAATAGAGACAGTAGATCTAGCTGGTCTGTCATAATATAAAAGAGACAGTAGATCTAGCTGGTCTGTCATAATATAATAGAGACAGTAGATCTAGCTGGTCTGTCATAATATAATAGAGACAGTAGATCTAGCTGGTCTGTCATAATATAATAGAGACAGTAGATCTAGCTGGTCTGTCATAATATAATAGAGACAGTAGTAGATCTAGCTGGTCTGTCATAATATAATAGAGACAGTAGATCTAGCTGGTCTGTCATAATATAATAGAGACATTAGATCTAGCTGGTCTGTCATGATATAATAGAGACAGTAGATCTAGCTGGTCTGTCATAATATAATAGAGACAGTAGATCTAGCTGGTCTGTCATAATATAATAGAGACAGTATATCTAGCTGGTCTGTCATAATATAATAGAGACAGTAGATCTAGCTGGTCTGTCATAATATAATAGAGACAGTATATCTAGCTGGTCTGTCATAATATAATAGAGACAGTAGATCTAGCTGGTCCGTCATAATATAATAGAGACAGTAGATCTAGCTGGTCTGTCATAATATAATAGAGACATTAGATCTAGCTGGTCTGTCATAATATAATAGAGACAGTAGATCTAGCTGGTCTGTCATAATATAATAGAGACAGTAGATCTAGCTGGTCTGTCATAATATAATAGAGACAGTAGATCTAGCTGGTCTGTCATAATATAATAGAGACAGTATATCTAGCTGGTCTGTCATAATATAATAGAGACAGTAGATCTAGCTGGTCTGTCATAATATAATAGAGACAGTAGATCTAGCTGGTCTGTCATAATATAATAGAGGCAGTAGATCTAGCTGGTCTGTCATAATATAATAGAGACTGTAGATCTAGCTGGTCTGTCATAATATAATAGAGACAGTAGATCTAGCTGGTCTGTCATAATATAATAGAGACATTATATCTAGCTGGTCTGTCATAATATAATAGAGACATTATATCTAGATGGTCTGTCATGATGTAATAGAGACAGTAGATCTAGCTGGTCTGTCATAATATAATAGAGACAGTAGATCTAGCTGGCCTGTCATAATATAATATATACTGTAGATCTATCTGGTCTGTCAAAATATAATAGAGACAGTAGATCTAGCTGTTCTGTCATAATATAATAGAGACAGTAGATCTAGCTGGTCTGTCATAATATAATAGAGACAATAGATCTAGCTGGTCTGTCATAATATAATAGAGACAGTAGATCTAGCTGGTCTGTCATAATATAATAGATACTGTAGATCTAGCTGGTCTGTCAAAATATAATAGAGACATTAGATCTAGCTGGTATGTCATAATATAATAGAGACAGTATATCTAGCTGGTCTGTCATAATATAATAGAGACAGTAGATATAGCTGGTCTGTCATAATATAATAGATACTGTAGATCTAGCTGGTCTGTCATAATATAATAGAGACAGTAGATCTAGCTGGTCTGTCATAATATAATAGAGACAGTATATCTAGCTGGTCTGTCATAATATAATAGAGACAGTAGATCTAGCTGGTCTGTCATAATATAATAGAGACAGTAGATCTAGCTGGTCTGTCAACATATAATATATACTGTAGATCTAGCTGGTCTGTCATAATATAATAGAGACAGTAGATCTAGCTGGTCTGTCATAATATAATAGAGAAATTAGATCTAGCTGGTCTGTCATGATATAATAGAGACAGTAGATCTAGCTGGTCTGTCATAATATAATAGAGACAGTAGATCTAGCTGGTCTGTCATTATATAATAGAGACAGTATATCTAGCTGGTCTGTCATAATATAATAGAGACAGTAGATCTAGCTGGTCTGTCATAATATAATAGAGACAGTAGATCTAGCTGGCCTGTCATAATATAATATATACTGTAGATCTATCTGGTCTGTCAAAATATAATAGAGACAGTGATCTAACTGGTCTGTCATAATGTAATAGAGACATTAGATCTAGCTGGTCTGTCAAAGTATAATAGAGGCAGTAGATCTAGCTGGTCTGTCATTATATAATAGAGACATTATATCTAGCTGGTCTGTCATAATGTAATAGAGACATTAGATCTAGCTGGTCTGTCATAATATAATAGAGACAGTAGATCTAGCTGGCCTGTCATAATATAATATATACTGTAGATCTAGCTGGTCTGTCATAATATAATAGAGACATTAGATCTAGCTGGTCTGTCATAATATAATAGAGACAGTATATCTAGCTGGTCTGACATAATATAATAGAGACAGTAGATCTAGCTGGTCTGTCATAATATAATAGAGACAGTAGATCTAGCTGGTCTGTCATAATATAATAGAGACAGTAGATCTAGCTGGTCTGTCATTATATAATAGAGGCTGTAGATCTAGCTGGTCTGTCATTATATAATAGAGACAGTATATCTAGCTGGTCTGTCATAATATAATAGAGACAGTAGATCTATCTGGTCTGTCATAATATAATAGAGACAGTAGATTTAGCTGGTCTGTCATAATATAATAGAGACAATAGATCTAGCTGGTCTGTCATAATATAATAGAGACTGTAGATCTAGCTGGTCTGTCATAATATAATAGAGACATTATATCTAGCTGGTCTGTCATAATATAATAGAGACAGTAGATCTAGCTGGTCTGTCATAATATAATAGAGACATTAGATCTAGCTGGTCTGTCATAATATAATAGAGACAGTAGATCTAGCTGGTCTGTCATAATATAATAGAGACAGTAGATCTAGCTGGTCTGTCATAATATAATAGACACATTAGATCTAGCTGGTCTGTCATGATGTAATAGAGACAGTAGATCTAGCTGGTCTGTCATAATATAATAGAGACATTAGATCTAGCTGGTCTGTCAAAATATAATAGAGACAGTAGATCTAGCTGGTCTGTCATAATATAATAGAGACAGTAGATCTAGCTGGTCTGTCATAATATAATAGAGACAATAGATCTAGCTGGTCTGTCATAATATAATAGAGACAGTAGATCTAGCTGGTCTGTCATAATATAATAGATACATGTAGATCTAGCTGGTCTGTCATAATATAATAGTAGACATTAGATCTAGCTGGTCTGTCATAATATAATAGAGACAGTATATCTAGCTGGTCTGTCATAATATAATAGAGACAGTAGATCTAGCTGGTCTGTCATAATATAATAGAGACAGTAGATCTAGCTGGTCTGTCATAATATAATAGATACATGTAGATCTAGCTGGTCTGTCATAATATAATAGAGACATTAGATCTAGCTGGTCTGTCATAATATAATAGAGACATTAGATCTAGCTGGTCTGTCATAATATAATAGAGACAGTAGATCTAGCTGGTCTGTCATGATATAATAGAGACAGTAGATCTAGCTGGTCTGTCATAATATAATAGAGACAGTAGATCTAGCTGGTCTGTCAAAATATAATAGAGACAGTAGATCTAGCTGGTCTGTCATAATAAAATAGAGACAGTAGATCTAGCTGGTCTGTCATAATATAATAGAGACAATAGATCTAGCTGGTCTGTCATAATATAATAGAGACAGTAGATCTAGCTGGTCTGTCATAATATAATAGAGACAGTAGATCTAGCTGGTCTGTCATAATATAATAGAGACAGTAGATCTAGCTGGTCTGTCATAATATAATAGAGACAGTAGATCTAGCTGGTCTGTCATAATATAATAGAGACAGTAGATCTAGCTGGTCTGTCATAATATAATAGAGACATTAGATCTAGCTGGTCTGTCAAAATATAATAGAGACAGTAGATCTAGCTGGTCTGTCATAATATAATAGAGACAGTAGATATAGCTAGCTGGTCTGTCATAATATAATAGAGACAGTAGATCTAGCTGGTCTGTCATAATATAATAGAGACAGTAGATCTAGCTGGTCTGTCATAATATAATAGAGACATTAGATCTAGCTGGTCTGTCATGATATAATAGAGCCAGTAGATCTAGCTGGTCTGTCATAATATAATAGAGACATTAGATCTAGCTGGTCTGTCATAATATAATAGAGACAGTAGATCTAGCTGGTCTGTCATAATATAATAGAGGCAGTAGATCTAGCTGGTCTGTCATAATATAATAGAGGCAGTAGATCTAGCTGGTCTGTCATAATATAATAGAGACAGTAGATCTAGCTGGTCTGTCATAATATAATAGAGACAGTAGATCTAGCTGGTCTGTCATAATATAATAGAGACAGTAGATCTAGCTGGTCTGTCATAATATAATAGAGACATTAGATCTAGCTGGTCTGTCAAAATATAATAGAGACAGTAGATCTAGCTGGTCTGTCATAATATAATAGAGACATTAGATCTAGCTGGTCTGTCATAATATAATAGAGGCAGTGGATCTAGCTGGTCTGTCATAATATAATAGAGACAGTAGATCTAGCTGGTCTGTCATAATATAATAGAGACATTAGATCTAGCTGGTCTGTCATAATATAATAGAGACATTAGATCTAGCTGGTCTGTCATAATATAATAGAGACATTAGATCTAGCTGGTCTGTCATAATATAATAGAGACATTAGATCTAGATGGTCTGTCATAATATAATAGAGACATTAGATCTAGCTGGTCTGTCATAATATAATAGAGACATTAGATCTAGCTGGTCTGTCATAATATAATAGAGACATTAGATCTAGCTGGTCTGTCATGATATAATAGAGACAGTAGATCTAGCTGGTCTGTCATAATATAATAGAGACAGTAGATCTAGCTGGTCTGTCATAATATAATAGATACATTAGATCTAGCTGGTCTGTCATAATATAATAGAGGTAGTAGATCTAGCTGGTCTGTCATAATATAATAGAGACAGTAGATCTAGCTGGTCTGTCATTATATAATAGAGACAGTATATCTAGCTGGTCTGTCATAATATAATAGAGACAGTAGATCTAGCTGGTCTGTCATAATATAATAGAGACATTAGATCTAGCTGGTCTGTCATAATATAATAGAGACATTAGATCTAGCTGGTCTGTCATTATATAATAGAGGCATTAGATCTAGCTGGTCTGTCATAATGTAATAGAGACATTAGATCTAGCTGGTCTGTCATAATATAATAGAGACAGTAGATCTATCTGGTCTGTCATAATATAATAGATACATTAGATCTAGCTGGTCTGTCATAATATAATAGAGGCAGTAGATCTAGCTGGTCTGTCATAATATAATAGAGACAGTAGATCTAGCTGGTCTGTCATAATATAATAGACACATTAGATCTAGCTGGTCTGTCATGATGTAATAGAGACAGTAGATCTAGCTGGTCTGTCATAATATAATAGAGACATTAGATCTAGCTGGTCTGTCAAAATATAATAGAGACAGTAGATCTAGCTGGTCTGTCATAATATAATAGAGACAGTAGATCTAGCTGGTCTGTCATAATATAATAGAGACAATAGATCTAGCTGGTCTGTCATAATATAATAGAGACAGTATATCTAGCTGGTCTGTCATAATATAATAGATACATGTAGATCTAGCTGGTCTGTCATAATATAATAGTAGACATTAGATCTAGCTGGTCTGTCATAATATAATAGAGACAGTATATCTAGCTGGTCTGTCATAATATAATAGAGACAGTAGATCTAGCTGGTCTGTCATAATATAATAGAGACAGTAGATATAGCTGGTCTGTCATAATATAATAGAGACATTCGATAATATAATAGAGACAATAGATCTAGCTGGGCTGTCATAATATAATAGAGACAGTATATCTAGCTGGTCTGTCATAATATAATAGAGACATTCGATCTAGCTGGTCTGTCATGATATAATAGATACTGTAGATCTAGCTGGTTTATCATAATATAATAGAGGCAGTAGATCTAGCTGGTCTGTCAAAATATAATAGAGACAGTAGATCTAGCTGGTCTGTCATAATAAAATAGAGACAGTAGATCTAGCTGGTCTGTCATAATATAATAGAGACAGTATATCTAGCTGGTCTGTCATAATATAATAGAGACATTAGATCTAGCTGGTCTGTCATAATATAATAGAGACATGTAGATCTAGCTGGTCTGTCATAATATAATAGAGACATTAGATCTAGCTGGTCTGTCATAATATAATAGAGACATTAGATCTAGCTGGTCTGTCATAATATAATAGAGACATTAGATCTAGCTGGTCTGTCATAATATAATAGAGACATTAGATCTAGCTGGTCTGTCATAATATAATAGAGACATGTAGATCTAGCTGGTCTGTCATAATATAATAGAGACAGTAGATATAGCTATCTAGCTGGTCTGTCATACATATAATAGAGACATGTAGATCTAGCTGGTCTGTCATAATATAATAGAGACATTAGATCTAGCTGGTCTGTCATAATATAATAGAGACATTAGATCTAGCTGGTCTGTCATGATATAATAGAGACATTAGATCTAGCTGGTCTGTCATAATATAATAGAGACATTAGATTCTAGCTGGTCTGTCATAATATAATAGAGACATGTAGATCTAGCTGGTCTGTCATAATATAATAGAGACATTAGATCTAGCTGGTCTGTCATAATATAATAGAGACATTAGATCTAGCTGGTCTGTCATTATATAATAGAGACATTAGATCTAGCTGGTCTGTCATAATATAATAGAGACATTAGATCTAGCTGGTCTGTCATAATATAATAGAGACATTAGATCTAGCTGGTCTGTCATAATATAATAGAGACATGTAGATCTAGCTGGTCTGTCATAATATAATAGAGACATTAGATCTAGCTGGTCTGTCATAATGTAATAGAGACATTAGATCTAGCTGGTCTGTCATAATATAATAGAGACATTAGATCTAGCTGGTCTGTCATTATATAATAGAGACATTAGATCTAGCTGGTCTGTCATAATGTAATAGAGACATTAGATCTAGCTGGTCTGTCATAATATAATAGAGACATTAGATCTAGCTGGTCTGTCATAATATAATAGAGACATTAGATCTAGCTGGTCTGTCATAATATAATAGAGACATTAGATCTAGCTGGTCTGTCATAATATAATAGAGACATTAGATCTAGCTGGTCTGTCATATATATAATAGAGACATTAGATCTAGCTGGTCTGTCATAATATAATAGAGACATTAGATCTAGCTGGTCTGTCATAATATAATAGAGACATTAGATCTAGCTGGTCTGTCATAATATAATAGAGACATTAGATTCTAGCTGGTCTGTCATAATATAATAGAGACATGTAGATCTAGCTGGTCTGTCATAATATAATAGAGACATTAGATCTAGCTGGTCTGTCATAATATAATAGAGACATTAGATCTAGCTGGTCTGTCATTATATAATAGAGACATTAGATCTAGCTGGTCTGTCATAATATAATAGAGACATTAGATCTAGCTGGTCTGTCATAATATAATAGAGACATTAGATCTAGCTGGTCTGTCATAATATAATAGAGACATGTAGATCTAGCTGGTCTGTCATAATATAATAGAGACAGTAGATCTAGCTGGTCTGTCATAATATAATAGAGACATTAGATCTAGCTGGTCTGTCATAATATAATAGAGACATTAGATCTAGCTGGTCTGTCATAATATAATAGAGACATTAGATCTAGCTGGTCTGTCATAATATAATAGAGACATGTAGATCTAGCTGGTCTGTCATAATGTAATAGTAGACATTAGATCTAGCTGGTCTGTCATAATATAATAGAGACATTAGATCTAGCTGGTCTGTCATAATATAATAGAGACATTAGATCTAGCTGGTCTGTCATAATATAATAGAGACATTAGATCTAGCTGGTCTGTCATAATATAATAGAGACATGTAGATCTAGCTGGTCTGTCATAATATAATAGAGACATTAGATCTAGCTGGTCTGTCATAATGTAATAGAGACATTAGATCTAGCTGGTCTGTCATAATATAATAGAGACATTAGATCTAGCTGGTCTGTCATAATGTAATAGAGACATTAGATCTAGCTGGTCTGTCATAATGTAATAGAGACATTAGTTCTAGCTGGTCTGTCATAATGTAATAGAGACATTAGATCTAGCTGGTCTGTCATAATGTAATAGAGACATTAGATCTAGCTGGTCTGTCATAATGTAATAGAGACATTAGATCTAGCTGGTCTGTCATAATATAATAGAGACATTAGATCTAGCTGGTCTGTCATAATATAATAGAGACATTAGATCTAGCTGGTCTGTCATTATATAATAGAGACATTAGATCTAGCTGGTCTGTCATAATATAATAGAGACATTAGATCTAGCTGGTCTGTCATGATGTAATAGAGACATTAGATCTAGCTGGTCTGTCATAATGTAATAGAGACATTAGATCTAGCTGGTCTGTCATAATATAATAGAGACATTAGATCTAGCTGGTCTGTCATTATATAATAGAGACATTAGATCTAGCTGGTCTGTCATAATATAATAGAGACATTAGATCTAGCTGGTCTGTCATAATATAATAGAGACATTAGATCTAGCTGGTCTGTCATAATATAATAGAGACATGTAGATCTAGCTGGTCTGTCATAATATAATAGAGACATTAGATCTAGCTGGTCTGTCATAATATAATAGAGACATTAGATCTAGCTGGTCTGTCATAATATAATAGAGACATTAGATCTAGCTGGTCTGTCATAATATAATAGAGACATGTAGATCTAGCTGGTCTGTCATAATATAATAGAGACATTAGATCTAGCTGGTCTGTCATAATATAATAGAGACATTAGATCTAGCTGGTCTGTCATAATGTAATAGAGACATTAGATCTAGCTGGTCTGTCATGATATAATAGAGACATTAGATCTAGCTGGTCTGTCATAATGTAATAGAGACATTAGATCTAGCTGGTCTGTCATAATGTAATAGAGACATTAGATCTAGCTGGTCTGTCATAATATAATAGAGACATTAGATCTAGCTGGTCTGTCATAATATAATAGAGACATTAGATCTAGCTGGTCTGTCATAATATAATAGAGACATTAGATCTAGCTGGTCTGTCATAATATAATAGAGACATTAGATCTAGCTGGTCTGTCATAATATAATAGAGACATGTAGATCTAGCTGGTCTGTCATAATATAATAGAGACATTAGATCTAGCTGGTCTGTCATAATATAATAGAGACATTAGATCTAGCTGGTCTGTCATAATATAATAGAGACATTAGATCTAGCTGGTCTGTCATAATATAATAGAGACATTAGATCTAGCTGGTCTGTCATAATATAATAGAGACATGTAGATCTAGCTGGTCTGTCATAATATAATAGAGACAGTAGATATAGATCTAGCTGGTCTGTCATAATATAATAGAGACATTAGATCTAGCTGGTCTGTCATAATATAATAGAGACATTAGATCTAGCTGGTCTGTCATAATATAATAGAGACATTAGATCTAGCTGGTCTGTCATGATATAATAGAGACATTAGATCTAGCTGGTCTGTCATAATGTAATAGAGACATTAGATCTAGCTGGTCTGTCATAATATAATAGAGACAGTAGATCTAGCTGGTCTGTCATAATATAATAGAGACATTAGATCTAGCTGGTCTGTCATAATATAATAGAGACATTAGATCTAGCTGGTCTGTCATTATATAATAGAGACATTAGATCTAGCTGGTCTGTCATAATATAATAGAGACATTAGATCTAGCTGGTCTGTCATAATATAATAGAGACATGTAGATCTAGCTGGTCTGTCATAATATAATAGAGACATTAGATCTAGCTGGTCTGTCATAATATAATAGAGACATTAGATCTAGCTGGTCTGTCATAATGTAATAGAGACATTAGATCTAGCTGGTCTGTCATGATATAATAGAGACATTAGATCTAGCTGGTCTGTCATAATGTAATAGAGACATTAGATCTAGCTGGTCTGTCATAATATAATAGAGACATTAGATCTAGCTGGTCTGTCATAATATAATAGAGACATTAGATCTAGCTGGTCTGTCATAATATAATAGAGACATTAGATCTAGCTGGTCTGTCATAATATAATAGAGACATTAGATCTAGCTGGTCTGTCATAATATAATAGAGACATTAGATCTAGCTGGTCTGTCATAATATAATAGAGACATGTAGATCTAGCTGGTCTGTCATAATATAATAGAGACATTAGATCTAGCTGGTCTGTCATAATATAATAGAGACATTAGATCTAGCTGGTCTGTCATAATATAATAGAGACATTAGATCTAGCTGGTCTGTCATAATATAATAGAGACATTAGATCTAGCTGGTCTGTCATAATATAATAGAGACATGTAGATCTAGCTGGTCTGTCATAATATAATAGAGACAGTAGATATAGCTATCTAGCTGGTCTGTCATAATATAATAGAGACATTAGATCTAGCTGGTCTGTCATAATATAATAGAGACATTAGATCTAGCTGGTCTGTCATAATATAATAGAGACATTAGATCTAGCTGGTCTGTCATGATATAATAGAGACATTAGATCTAGCTGGTCTGTCATAATATAATAGAGACATTAGTTCTAGCTGGTCTGTCATAATGTAATAGAGACATTAGATCTAGCTGGTCTGTCATTATATAATAGAGACATTAGATCTAGCTGGTCTGTCATAATGTAATAGAGACATTAGATCTAGCTGGTCTGTCATTATATAATAGAGACATTAGATCTAGCTGGTCTGTCATAATATAATAGAGACATTAGATCTAGCTGGTCTGTCATAATATAATAGAGACATTAGATCTAGCTGGTCTGTCATAATATAATAGAGACATTAGATCTAGCTGGTCTGTCATAATATAATAGAGACATTAGATCTAGCTGGTCTGTCATAATGTAATAGAGACATTAGATATAGCTGGTCTGTCATAATATAATAGAGACATTAGATCTAGCTGGTCTGTCATTATATAATAGAGACATTATATCTAGCTGGTCTGTCATAATGTAATAGAGACATTAGATCTAGCTGGTCTGTCATAATATAATAGAGACATTAGATCTAGCTGGTCTGTCATAATATAATAGAGACATTAGATCTAGCTGGTCTGTCATAATATAATAGAGACATTAGATCTAGCTGGTCTGTCATAATATAATAGAGACATTAGATCTAGCTGGTCTGTCATAATATAATAGAGACATTAGATCTAGCTGGTCTGTCATAATATAATAGAGACATTAGATCTAGCTGGTCTGTCATGATATAATAGAGACATTAGATCTAGCTGGTCTGTCATAATATAATAGAGACATTAGATCTAGCTGGTCTGTCATAATATAATAGAGACATTAGATCTAGCTGGTCTGTCATAATATAATAGAGACATTAGATCTAGCTGGTCTGTCATAATATAATAGAGACATTAGATCTAGCTGGTCTGTCATTATATAATAGAGACATTATATCTAGCTGGTCTGTCATAATGTAATAGAGACATTAGATCTAGCTGGTCTGTCATAATATAATAGAGACATTAGATCTAGCTGGTCTGTCATAATATAATAGAGACATTAGATCTAGCTGGTCTGTCATAATATAATAGAGACATTAGATCTAGCTGGTCTGTCATAATATAATAGAGACATTAGATCTAGCTGGTCTGTCATAATATAATAGAGACATTAGATCTAGCTGGTCTGTCATAATATAATAGAGACATTATATCTAGCTGGTCTGTCATAATATAATAGAGACAGTAGATCTAGCTGGTCTGTCATAATATAATAGAGACATTAGATCTAGCTGGTCTGTCATAATATAATAGAGACAGTAGATCTAGCTGGTCTGTCATAATATAATAGAGACAGTAGATCTAGCTGGTCTGTCATAATATAATAGAGACAGTATATATAGCTGGTCTGTCATAATATAATAGAGACAGTAGATCTAGCTGGTCTGTCATAATATAATAGAGACAGTATATCTAGCTGGTCTGTCATAATAAAATAGAGACAGTAGATCTAGCTGGTCTGTCATAATATAATAGAGACATTAGATCTAGCTGGTCTGTCATAATATAATAGAGACAGTAGATCTAGCTGGTCTGTCATAATATAATAGAGACAGTAGATCTAGCTGGTCTGTCATAATATAATAGAGACAGTAGATCTAGCTGGTCTGTCATAATATAATAGAGACAGTAGATCTAGCTGGTCTGTCATAATATAATAGAGACAGTAGATCTAGCTGGCCTGTCATAATATAATAGAGACATTAGATCTAGCTGGTCTGTCATAATATAATAGAGACATTAGATCTAGCTGGTCTGTCATAATATAATAGAGACATTAGATCTAGCTGGTCTGTCATAATATAATAGAGACATTAGATCTAGCTGGTCTGTCATAATGTAATAGAGACATTAGATCTAGCTGGTCTGTCATAATATAATAGAGACATTAGATCTAGCTGGTCTGTCATAATATAATAGAGACATTAGATCTAGCTGGTCTGTCATAATATAATAGAGACATTAGATCTAGCTGGTCTGTCATAATATAATAGAGACAATAGATCTAGCTGGTCTGTCATAATATAATAGAGACATTAGATCTAGCTGGTCTGTCATAATATAATAGAGACATTAGATCTAGCTGGTCTGTCATAATATAATAGAGACATTAGATCTAGCTGGTCTGTCATAATATAATAGAGACATTAGATCTAGCTGGTCTGTCATAATATAATAGAGACATTAGATCTAGCTGGTCTGTCATAATATAATAGAGACATTAGATCTAGCTGGTCTGTCATAATATAATAGAGACAGTAGATCTAGCTGGTCTGTCATAATATAATAGAGACATTAGATCTAGCTGGTCTGTCATAATATAATAGAGACATTAGATCTAGCTGGTCTGTCATGATATAATAGAGACATTAGATCTAGCTGGTCTGTCATAATATAATAGAGACATTAGATCTAGCTGGTCTGTCATAATGTAATAGAGACATTAGATCTAGCTGGTCTGTCATAATATAATAGAGACAGTAGATCTAGCTGTTCTGTCATAATATAATAGAGACAGTAGATCTAGCTGGTCTGTCATAATATAATAGAGACAATAGATCTAGCTGGTCTGTCATAATATAATAGAGACAGTAGATCTAGCTGGTCTGTCATAATATAATAGATACTGTAGATCTAGCTGGTCTGTCATAATATAATAGAGACATTAGATCTAGCTGGTCTGTCATAATATAATAGAGACAGTATATCTAGCTGGTCTGTCATAATATAATAGAGACAGTAGATCTAGCTGGTATGTCATAATATAATAGAGACAGTAGATCTAGCTGGTCTGTCATAATATAATAGATACTGTAGATCTAGCTGGTCTGTCATAATATAACAGAGACAGTAGATATAGCTATATAGCTGGTCTGTCATAATATAATAGAGACATTAGATCTAGCTGGTCTGTCATAATATAATAGAGACAGTAGATCTAGCTGGTCTGTCATAATATAATAGAGACATTAGATCTAGCTGGTCTGTCATGATATAATAGAGACAGTAGATCTAGCTGGTCTGTCATAATATAATAGAGACAGTAGATCTAGCTGGTCTGTCATAATATTATAGATACTGTAGATCTATCTGGTCTATCATAATATAATAGAGGCAGTAGATCTAGCTGGTCTGTCATAATATAATAGAGGCAGTAGATCTAGCTGGTCTGTCATTATATAATAGAGACAGTATATCTAGCTGGTCTGTCATAATATAATAGAGACAGTAGATCTAGCTGGTCTGTCAAAATATAATAGATACTGTAGATCTAGCTGGTCTGTCATAATATAATAGAGACAGTAGATCTAGCTGGTCTGTCATAATAAAATAGAGACAGTAGATCTAGCTGGTCTGTCATAATATAATAGAGAAATTCGATCTAGCTGGTCTGTCATGATATAATAGAGACAGTAGATCTAGCTGGTCTTTCATAATATAATAGAGACAGTAGATCTAGCTGGTCTGTCATAATATAATAGATACTGTAGATCTATCTGGTCTGTCAAAATATAATAGAGACAGTAGATCTAGCTGTTCTGTCATAATATAATAGAGACAGTAGATCTAGCTGTTTTGTCATAATATAATAGAGACAATAGATCTAGCTGGTCTGTCATAATATAATAGAGACAGTATATCTAGCTGGTCTGTCATAATATAATAGAGACAGTAGATCTAGCTGGTCTGTCATAATATAATAGAGACAGTAGATCTAGCTGGTCTGTCATAATATAATAGAGACAGTAGATCTAGCTGGTCTGTCATAATATAATAGAGACAGTAGATCTAGCTGGTCTGTCATAATATAATAGAGACAGTAGATATAGCTGGTCTGTCATAATATAATAGAGACATTAGATCTAGCTGGTCTGTCATAATATAATAGAGACAGTAGATATAGCTATATAGCTGGTCTGTCATAATATAATAGAGACAGTAGATCTAGCTGGTCTGTCATAATATAATAGAGACATTAGATCTAGCTGGTCTGTCATAATATAATAGAGACATTAGATCTAGCTGGTCTGTCATGATATAATAGAGACAGTAGATCTAGCTGGTCTTTCATAATATAATAGAGACAGTAGATCTAGCTGGTCTGTCATAATATAATAGAGACATTAGATCTAGCTGGTCTGTCATAATATAATAGAGACAGTAGATCTAGCTGGTCTGTCATAATATAATAGAGGCAGTAGATCTAGCTGGTCTGTCATTATATAATAGAGACAGTAGATCTAGCTGGTCTGTCATAATATAATAGAGACAGTAGATCTAGCTGGTCTGTCATAATATAATAGAGACAGTAGATCTAGCTGGCCTGTCATAATATAATAGAGACATTAGATCTAGCTGGTCTGTCATAATATAATAGAGACAGTAGATCTAACTGGTCTGTCATAATATAATAGAGACATTAGATATAGCTGGTCTGTCATAATATAATAGAGACATTAGATCTAGCTGGTCTGTCATAATATAATAGAGACAGTATATCTAGCTGGTCTGTCATAATATAATAGAGACAGTAGATCTAGCTGGTCTGTCATAATATAATAGAGACAGTAGATCTAGCTGGCCAGTCATAATATAATAGATACTGTAGATCTAGCTGGTCTGTCATAATATAATAGAGACATTAGATCTAGCTGGTCTGTCATAATATAATAGAGACAGTATATCTAGCTGGTCTGTCATAATATAATAGAGACAGTAGATCTAGCTGGTCTGTCATAATATAATAGAGACATTAGATCTAGCTGGTCTGTCATGATATAATAGAGACAGTAGATCTAGCTGGTCTTTCATAATATAATAGAGACAGTAGATCTAGCTGGTCTGTCATAATATAATAGATACATTAGATCTAGCTGGTCTATCATAATATAATAGAGGCAGTAGATCTAGCTGGTCTGTCATAATATAATAGAGGCAGTAGATCTAGCTGGTCTGTCATTATATAATAGAGACAGTATATCTAGCTGGTCTGTCATAATATAATAGAGACAGTAGATCTAGCTGGTCTGTCATAATATAATAGAGACAGTAGATCTAGCTGGCCTGTCATAATATAATATATACTGTAGATCTATCTGGTCTGTCAAAATATAATAGAGACAGTAGATCTAGCTGGTTTGTCATAATATAATAGAGACAATAGATCTAGCTGGTCTGTCATAATATAATAGAGACAATAGATCTAGCTGGTCTGTCATAATATAATAGAGACAGTATATCTAGCTGGTCTGTCATAATATAATAGAGACAGTAGATCTAGCTGGTCTGTCATAATATAATAGAGACATTAGATCTAGCTGGTCTGTCATAATATAATAGAGACAGTATATCTAGCTGGTCTGTCATAATATAATAGAGACAGTAGATCTAGCTGGTCTGTCATAATATAATAGAGACAGTAGATATAGCTGGTCTGTCAAAATATAATAGATACTGTAGATCTAGCTGGTCTGTCATAATATAATAGAGACAGTAGATCTAGCTGGTCTGTCATAATAAAATAGAGACAGTAGATCTAGCTGGTCTGTCATAATATAATAGAGAAATTCGATCTAGCTGGTCTGTCATGATATAATAGAGACAGTAGATCTAGCTGGTCTTTCATAATATAAAAGAGACAGTAATTCTAGCTGGTCTGTCATAATATAATAGAGACAGTAGATCTAGCTGGTCTGTCATAATATAATAGAGACAGTAGATCTAGCTGGTCTGTCATAATATAATAGAGGCAGTAGATCTAGCTGGTCTGTCATTATATAATAGAGACAGTATATCTAGCTGGTCTGTCATAATATAATAGAGACAGTAGATCTAGCTGGTCTGTCATAATATAATAGAGACAGTAGATCTAGCTGGCCTGTCATAATATAATATATACTGTAGATCTATCTGGTCTGTCAAAATATAATAGAGACAGTAGATCTAGCTGGTCTGTCATAATATAATAGAGACATTATATCTAGCTGGTCTGTCATAATATAATAGACACATTAGATCTAGCTGGTCTGTCATAATGTAATAGAGACAGTAGATCTAGCTGGTCTGTCATAATATAATATATACTGTAGATCTATCTGGTCTGTCAAAATATAATAGAGACAGTAGATCTAGCTGTTCTGTCATAATATAATAGAGACAGTAGATCTAGCTGTTTTGTCATAATATAATAGAGACAATAGATCTAGCTGGTCTGTCATAATATAATAGAGACAGTATATCTAGCTGGTCTGTCATAATATAATAGATACTGTAGATCTAGCTGGTCTGTCATAATATAATAGAGACATTAGATCTAGCTGGTCTGTCATAATATAATAGAGACAGTAGATCTAGCTGGTCTGTCATAATATAATAGAGACAGTAGATCTAGCTGGTCTGTCATAATATAATAGAGACAGTAGATATAGCTGGTCTGTCAAAATATAATAGATACTGTCGATCTAGCTGGTCTGTCATAATATAATAGAGACAGTAGATCTAGCTGGTCTGTCATAATAAAATAGAGACAGTAGATCTAGCTGGTCTGTCATAATATAATAGAGAAATTCGATCTAGCTGGTCTGTCATGATATAATAGAGACAGTAGATCTAGCTGGTCTTTCATAATATAATAGAGACAGTAATTCTAGCTGGTCTGTCATAATATAATAGATACTGTAGATCTATCTGGTCTGTCAAAATATAATAGAGACAGTAGATCTAGCTGTTCTGTCATAATATAATAGAGACAGTAGATCTAGCTGTTTTGTCATAATATAATAGAGACAATAGATCTAGCTGGTCTGTCATAATATAATAGAGACAGTATATCTAGCTGGTCTGTCATAATATAATAGATACTGTAGATCTAGCTGGTCTGTCATAATATAATAGAGACATTAGATCTAGCTGGTCTGTCATAATATAATAGAGACAGTATATCTAGCTGGTCTGTCATAATATAATAGAGACAGTAGATCTAGCTGGTCTGTCATAATATAATAGAGACAGTAGATATAGCTGGTCTGTCAAAATATAATAGATACTGTAGATCTAGCTGGTCTGTCATAATATAATAGAGACAGTAGATCTAGCTGGCCTGTCATAATATACTAGAGACAGTAGATCTAGCTGGTCTGTCATAATATAATAGAGACAGTAGATATAGCTATATAGCTGGTCTGTCAACATATAATATATACTGTAGATCTAGCTGGTCTGTCATAATATAATAGAGACAGTAGATCTAGCTGGTCTGTCATAATATAATAGAGAAATTCGATCTAGCTGGTCTGTCATGATATAATAGAGACAGTAGATCTAGCTGGTCTTTCATAATATAATAGAGACAGTAATTCTAGCTGGTCTGTCATAATATTATAGATACTGTAGATCTATCTGGTCTATCATAATATAATAGAGGCAGTAGATCTAGCTGGTCTGTCATAATATAATAGAGACAGTAGATCTAGCTGGTCTGTCATAATATAATAGAGACAGTAGATCTAGCTGGTCTGTCATAATATAATAGAGACAGTAGATCTAGCTGGTCTGTCATAATAGAATAGAGACAGTAGATCTAGCTGGCCTGTCATAATATAATAGATACTGTAGATCTAGCTGGTCTGTCAAAATATAATAGAGACAGTAGATCTAACTGGTCTGTCATAATGTAATAGAGACATTAGATATAGCTGGTCTGTCATAGTATAATAGAGGCAGTAGATCTAGCTGGTCTGTCATTATATAATAGAGACATTATATCTAGCTGGTCTGTCATAATGTAATAGAGACATTAGATCTAGCTGGTCTGTCATAATATAATAGAGACAGTAGATCTAGCTGGCCTGTCATAATATAATATATATTGTAGATCTAGCTGGTCTGTCATAATATAATAGAGACATTAGATCTAGATGGTCTGTCATAATATAATAGAGACAGTATATCTAGCTGGTCTGTCATAATATAATAGAGACAGTAGATCTAGCTGGTCTGTCATAATATAATAGAGAAATTCGATCTAGCTGGTCTGTCATGATATAATAGAGACAGTAGATCTAGCTGGTCTTTCATAATATAATAGAGACAGTAATTCTAGCTGGTCTGTCATAATATAATAGATACTGTAGATCTAGCTGGTCTGTCATAATATAATAGAGACAGTAGATCTAGCTGGTCTGTCATAATATAATAGAGGCAGTAGATCTAGCTGGTCTGTCATTATATAATAGAGACAGTATATCTAGCTGGTCTGTCATAATATAATAGAGACAGTAGATCTAGCTGGTCTGTCATAATATAATAGAGACAATAGATCTAGCTGGTCTGTCATAATATAATAGAGACAATAGATCTAGCTGGTCTGTCATAATATAATAGAGACAGTAGATCTAGCTGGTCTGTCATAATATAATAGATACTGTAGATCTAGCTGGTTTGTCATAATATAATAGAGACATTAGATCTAGCTGGTCTGTCATAATATAATAGAGACAGTATATCTAGCTGGTCTGTCATAATATAATAGAGACAGTAGATCTAGCTGGTCTGTCATAATATAATAGAGACAGTAGATATAGCTGGTCTGTCATAATATAATAGATACTGTAGATCTAGCTGGTCTGTCATAATATAATAGAGACAGTAGATCTAGCTGGTCTGTCATAATAAAATAGAGACAGTAGATCTAGCTGGTCTGTCATAATATAATAGAGAAATTCGATCTAGCTGGTCTGTCATGATATAATAGAGACAGTAGATCTAGCTGGTCTTTCATAATATAATAGAGACAGTAATTCTAGCTGGTCTGTCATAATATAATAGAGACAGTAGATCTAGCTGGTCTATCATACTATAATAGAGGCAGTAGATCTAGCTGGTCTGTCATAATATAATAGAGGCAGTAGATCTAGCTGGTCTGTCATTATATAATAGAGACAGTATATCTAGCTGGTCTGTCATAATATAATAGAGACAGTAGATCTAGCTGGTCTGTCATAATATAATAGAGACAGTAGATCTAGCTGGCCTGTCATAATATAATATATACTGTAGATCTATCTGGTCTGTCAAAATATAATAGAGACAGTAGATCTAGCTGGTCTGTCATAATATAATAGAGACAATAGATCTAGCTGGTCTGTCATAATATAATAGAGACATTAGATCTAGCTGGTCTGTCATAATATAATAGAGACAGTAGATCTAGCTGGTCTGTCATAATATAATAGAAACATTAGATCTAGCTGGGCTGTCATTATATAATAGAGACATTAGATCTAGCTGGTCTGTCATAATATAATAGAGGCAGTAGATCTAGCTGGTCTGTCATAATATAATAGAGGCAGTAGATCTAGCTGGTCTGTCATAATATAATAGAGACAGTAGATCTAGCTGGTCTGTCATAATATAATAGAGACATTAGATCTAGCTGGTCTGTCATGATGTAATAGAGACAGTAGATCTAGCTGGTCTGTCATAATATAATAGAGACAGTAGATCTAGCTGGCCTGTCATAATATAATATATACTGTAGATCTATCTGGTCTGTCAAAATATAATAGAGACAGTAGATCTAGCTGTTCTGTCATAATATAATAGAGACAGTAGATCTAGCTGTTTTGTCATAATATAATAGAGACAATAGATCTAGCTGGTCTGTCATAATATAATAGAGACAGTAGATCTAGCTGGTCTGTCATAATATAATAGATACATTAGATCTAGCTGGTCTGTCATAATATAATAGAGACATTAGATCTAGCTGGTCTGTCATAATATAATAGAGACAGTATATCTAGCTGGTCTGTCATAATAAAATAGAGACAGTAGATCTAGCTGGTCTGTCATAATATAATAGAGAAATTCGATCTAGCTGGTCTGTCATGATATAATAGAGACAGTAGATCTAGCTGGTCTTTCATAATATAATAGAGACAGTAGATCTAGCTGGTCTGTCATAATATAATAGAGACAGTAGATCTAGCTGGTCTATCATAATATAATAGAGGCAGTAGATCTAGCTGGTCTGTCATAATATAATAGAGGCAGTAGATCTAGCTGGTCTGTCATTATATAATAGAGACAGTATATCTAGCTGGTCTGTCATAATATAATAGAGACATTAGATCTAGCTGGTCTATCATAATATAATAGAGGCAGTAGATCTAGCTGGTCTGTCATAATATAATAGAGGCAGTAGATCTAGCTGGTCTGTCATTATATAATAGAGACAGTATATCTAGCTGGTCTGTCATAATATAATAGAGACAGTAGATCTAGCTGGTCTGTCATAATATAATAGAGACAGTAGATCTAGCTGGCCTGTCATAATATAATATATACTGTAGATCTATCTGGTCTGTCAAAATATAATAGAGACAGTAGATCTAGCTGGTCTGTCATAATATAATAGAGACAATAGATCTAGCTGGTCTGTCATAATATAATAGAGACAGTAGATCTAGCTGGTCTGTCATAATATAATAGAGACATTAGATCTAGCTGGTCTGTCATAATATAATAGAGACATTAGATCTAGCTGGTCTGTCATAATATAATAGAGACATTAGATCTAGCTGGTCTGTCATAATATAATAGAGACATTAGATCTAGCTGGTCTGTCATAATATAATAGAGGCATTAGATCTAGCTGGTCTGTCATAATATAATAGAGACATTAGATCTAGCTGGTCTGTCATAATATAATAGAGACATTAGATCTAGTTGGTCTGTCATAATATAATAGAGACATTAGATCTAGCTGGTCTGTCATAATATAATAGAGACATTAGATCTAGCTGGTCTGTCATAATATAATAGAGACATTAGATCTAGCTGGTCTGTCAAAATATAATAGAGACAGTAGATCTAGCTGGTCTGTCATAATATAATAGAGACAGTAGATCTAGCTGGTCTGTCATAATATAATAGAGACAATAGATCTAGCTGGTCTGTCATAATATAATAGAGACAGTATATCTAGCTGGTCTGTCATAATATAATAGATACTGTAGATCTAGCTGGTCTGTCATAATATAATAGAGACATTAGATCTAGCTGGTCTGTCATAATATAATAGAGACAGTAGATCTAGCTGGTCTGTCATAATAAAATAGAGACAGTAGATCTAGCTGGTCTGTCATAATATAATAGAGACATTAGATCTAGCTGGTCTGTCATGATATAATAGAGACAGTAGATCTAGCTGGTCTGTCATAATATAATAGAGACATTAGATCTAGCTGGTCTGTCATAATATAATAGAGACATTAGATCTAGCTGGTCTGTCATAATATAATAGAGGCAGTAGATCTAGCTGGTCTGTCATAATATAATAGAGGCAGTAGATCTAGCTGGTCTGTCATTATATAATAGAGACAGTAGATCTAGCTGGTCTGTCATAATATAATAGAGACAGTAGATCTAGCTGGTCTGTCATAATATAATAGAGACAGTAGATCTAGCTGGTCTGTCATAATATAATATAGACATTAGATCTAGCTGGTCTGTCATAATATAATAGAGACATTAGATCTAGCTGGTCTGTCATAATATAATAGAGACAATAGATCTAGCTGGTCTGTCATAATATAATAGAGACAATAGATCTAGCTGGTCTGTCATAATATAATAGAGACAGTAGATCTAGCTGGTCTGTCATAATATAATAGAGACTGTAGATCTAGCTGGTCTGTCATAATATAATAGTAGACATTAGATCTAGCTGGTCTGTCATAATATAATAGAGACAGTAGATCTAGCTGGTCTGTCATAATATAATAGAGACAGTAGATCTAGCTGGTCTGTCATAATATAATAGAGACAGTAGATCTAGCTGGTCTGTCATAATATAATAGAGACATTAGATCTAGCTGGTCTGTCATAATATAATAGAGACATTAGATCTAGCTGGTCTGTCATAATATAATAGAGACATTAGATCTAGCTGGTCTGTCATAATATAATAGAGACATTAGATCTAGCTGGTCTGTCATGATATAATAGAGACATTAGATCTAGCTGGTCTGTCATAATATAATAGAGACATTAGATCTAGCTGGTCTGTCATAATATAATAGAGACATTAGATCTAGCTGGTCTGTCATAATATAATAGAGACATTAGATCTAGCTGGTCTGTCATAATGTAATAGAGACATTAGATCTAGATGGTCTGTCATTATATAATAGAGACATTAGATCTAGCTGGTCTGTCATAATGTAATAGAGACATTAGATCTAGCTGGTCTGTCAAAATGTAATAGAGACAGTAGATCTAGCTGGTTTGTCATAATATAATAGAGACATTAGATCTAGCTGGTCTGTCATAATATAATAGAGACATTAGATCTAGCTGGTCTGTCATAATATAATAGAGACATTAGATCTAGCTGGTCTGTCATAATATAATAGAGACATTAGATCTAGCTGGTCTGTCATAATATAATAGTAGACATTAGATCTAGCTGGTCTGTCATAATATAATAGAGACATTAGATCTAGCTGGTCTGTCATAATATAATAGAGACATTAGATCTAGCTGGTCTGTCATAATATAATAGAGACATTAGATCTAGCTGGTCTGTCATAATATAATAGAGACATGTAGATCTAGCTGGTCTGTCATAATATAATAGAGACATTAGATCTAGCTGGTCTGTCATAATATAATAGAGACATTAGATCTAGCTGGTCTGTCATAATATAATAGAGACATTAGATCTAGCTGGTCTGTCATGATATAATAGAGACAGTAGATCTAGCTGGTCTGTCATAATATAATAGAGACATTAGATCTAGCTGGTCTGTCATAATATAATAGAGACATTAGATCTAGCTGGTCTGTCATAATATAATAGAGACAGTAGATCTAGCTGGTCTGTCATAATATAATAGAGGCAGTAGATCTAGATGGTCTGTCATTATATAATAGAGACAGTAGATCTAGCTGGTCTGTCATAATATAATAGAGACAGTAGATCTAGCTGGTCTGTCATAATATAATAGAGACAGTAGATCTAGCTGGTCTGTCATAATATAATAGAGACATTAGATCTAGCTGGTCTGTCAAAATATAATAGAGACAGTAGATCTAGCTGGTCTGTCATAATATAATAGAGACATTAGATCTAGCTGGTCTGTCATAATATAATAGAGACAGTAGATCTAGCTGGGCTGTCATAATATAATAGAGACATTAGATCTAGCTGGTCTGTCATAATATAATAGAGACATTAGATCTAGCTGGTCTGTCATAATATAATAGAGACATTAGATCTAGCTGGTCTGTCATAATATAATAGAGACAGTATATCTAGCTGGTCTGTCATAATATAATAGAGACAGTAGATCTAGCTGGTCTGTCATAATATAATAGAGACAGTAGATCTAGCCGGTCTGTCATAATATAATAGAGACAGTATATCTAGCTGGTCTGTCATAATATAATAGAGACAGTAGATCTAGCTGGTCTGTCATAATATAATAGAGACAGTAGATCTAGCCGGTCTGTCATAATATAATAGAGACAGTAGATCTAGCTGGTCTGTCATAATATAATAGAGACATGTAGATCTAGATGGTCTGTCATAATATAATAGAGACAGTAGATCTAGCTGGTCTGTCATAATATAATAGAGACAGTAGATCTAGCTGGTCTGTCATAATATAATAGAGACAGTAGATCTAGCTGGTCTGTCATTATATAATAGAGACAGTAGATCTAGCTGGTCTGTCATAATATAATAGAGACAGTAGATCTAGCTGGTCTGTCATAATATAATAGAGACAGTAGATCTAGCTGGTCTGTCATAATATAATAGAGACAGTAGATCTAGCTGGTCTGTCATGATATAATAGAGACAGTAGATCTAGCTGGTCTGTCATAATATAATAGAGACATTAGATCTAGCTGGTCTGTCATAATATAATAGAGACATTAGATCTAGCTGGTCTGTCATAATATAATAGAGACATTAGATCTAGCTGGTCTGTCATAATATAATAGAGGCATTAGATCTAGCTGGTCTGTCATTATATAATAGAGACAGTAGATCTAGCTGGTCTGTCATAATATAATAGAGACATTAGATCTAGCTGGTCTGTCATAATATAATAGAGACATTAGATCTAGCTGGTCTGTCATAATATAATAGAGACATTAGATCTAGCTGGTCTGTCATAATATAATAGAGACATTAGATCTAGCTGGTCTGTCATAATGTAATAGAGACAATAGATCTAGCTGGTCTGTCATAATATAATAGAGACATTAGATCTAGCTGGTCTGTCATAATATAATAGAGACATTAGATCTAGCTGGTCTGTCATAATATAATAGAGACATTAGATCTAGCTGGTCTGTCATAATATAATAGAGACATTAGATCTAGCTGGTCTGTCATAATATAATAGAGACATGTAGATCTAGCTGGTCTGTCATAATATAATAGAGACATTAGATCTAGCTGGTCTGTCATAATGTAATAGAGACATTAGATCTAGCTGGTCTGTCATAATATAATAGAGACATTAGATCTAGCTGGTCTGTCATAATAAAATAGAGACATTAGATATAGCTGGTCTGTCATAATGTAATAGAGACATTAGATCTAGCTGGTCTGTCATAATATAATAGAGACATTAGATCTAGCTGGTCTGTCATAATATAATAGAGACATTAGATCTAGCTGGTCTGTCATAATATAATAGAGACATGTAGATCTAGCTGGTCTGTCATAATATAATAGAGACATTAGATCTAGCTGGTCTGTCATAATATAATAGAGACATTAGATCTAGCTGGTCTGTCATAATATAATAGAGACATTAGATCTAGCTGGTCTGTCATAATATAATAGAGACATTAGATCTAGCTGGTCTGTCATAATATAATAGAGACATGTAGATCTAGCTGGTCTGTCATAATATAATAGAGACATTAGATCTAGCTGGTCTGTCATAATATAATAGAGACATTAGATCTAGCTGGTCTGTCATAATATAATAGAGACAGTAGATCTAGCTGGTCTGTCATAATATAATAGAGACAGTAGATCTAGCTGGTCTGTCATAATATAATAGAGACATGTAGATCTAGCTGGTCTGTCATAATATAATAGAGACATTAGATCTAGCTGGTCTGTCATAATATAATAGAGACATTAGATCTAGCTGGTCTGTCATAATATAATAGAGACATTAGATCTAGCTGGTCTGTCATAATATAATAGAGACATTCAGATCTAGCTGGTCTGTCATAATATAATAGAGACATTAGATCTAGCTGGTCTGTCATAATATAATAGAGACATTAGATCTAGCTGGTCTGTCATAATATAATAGAGACATTAGATCTAGCTGGTCTGTCATAATATAATAGAGACATTAGATCTAGCTGGTCTGTCATGATATAATAGAGACATTAGATCTAGCTGGTCTGTCATAATATAATAGAGACATTAGATCTAGCTGGTCTGTCATAATATAATAGAGACATTAGATCTAGCTGGTCTGTCATAATATAATAGAGACATTAGATCTAGCTGGTCTGTCATAATATAATAGAGACATTAGATCTAGCTGGTCTGTCATAATATAATAGAGACATGTAGATCTAGCTGGTCTGTCATAATATAATAGAGACATGTAGATCTAGCTGGTCTGTCATAATATAATAGAGACATTAGATCTAGCTGGTCTGTCATAATATAATAGAGACATTAGATCTAGCTGGTCTGTCATAATATAATAGAGACATTAGATCTAGCTGGTCTGTCATAATATAATAGAGACATTAGATCTAGCTGGTCTGTCATAATATAATAGAGACATTAGATCTAGCTGGTCTGTCATAATATAATAGAGACATTAGATCTAGCTGGTCTGTCATAATATAATAGAGACATTAGATCTAGCTGGTCTGTCATAATATAATAGAGACATTAGATCTAGCTGGTCTGTCATAATATAATAGAGACATTAGATCTAGCTGGTCTGTCATAATATAATAGAGACATTAGATCTAGCTGGTCTGTCATAATATAATAGAGACATTAGATCTAGCTGGTCTGTCATAATATAATAGAGACATTAGATCTAGCTGGTCTGTCATAATATAATAGAGACATTAGATCTAGCTGGTCTGTCATAATATAATAGAGACATTAGATCTAGCTGGTCTGTCATGATATAATAGAGACATTAGATCTAGCTGGTCTGTCATAATATAATAGAGACATTAGATCTAGCTGGTCTGTCATAATATAATAGAGACATTAGATCTAGCTGGTCTGTCATAATATAATAGAGACATTAGATCTAGCTGGTCTGTCATAATATAATAGAGACATTAGATCTAGCTGGTCTGTCATAATATAATAGAGACATTAGATCTAGCTGGTCTGTCATAATATAATAGAGACATTAGATCTAGCTGGTCTGTCATAATATAATAGAGACATTAGATCTAGCTGGTCTGTCATAATATAATAGAGACATTAGATCTAGCTGGTCTGTCATAATATAATAGAGACATTAGATCTAGCTGGTCTGTCATAATATAATAGAGACATTAGATCTAGCTGGTCTGTCATAATATAATAGAGACATGTAGATCTAGCTGGTCTGTCATAATATAATAGAGACATTAGATCTAGCTGGTCTGTCATAATGTAATAGAGACATTAGATCTAGCTGGTCTGTCATAATATAATAGAGACATTAGATCTAGCTGGTCTGTCATAATATAATAGAGACATTAGATCTAGCTGGTCTGTCATAATGTAATAGAGACATTAGATCTAGCTGGTCTGTCATAATATAATAGAGACATGTAGATCTAGCTGGTCTGTCATAATATAATAGAGACATGTAGATCTAGCTGGTCTGTCATAATATAATAGAGACATTAGATCTAGCTGGTCTGTCATAATATAATAGAGACATTAGATCTAGCTGGTCTGTCATAATATAATAGAGACATTAGATCTAGCTGGTCTGTCATAATATAATAGAGACATTAGATCTAGCTGGTCTGTCATAATATAATAGAGACATTAGATCTAGCTGGTCTGTCATAATATAATAGAGACATTAGATCTAGCTGGTCTGTCATAATATAATAGAGACATTAGATCTAGCTGGTCTGTCATAATATAATAGAGACATTAGATCTAGCTGGTCTGTCATAATGTAATAGAGACAGTAGATCTAGCTGGTCTGTCATAATATAATAGAGACATTAGATCTAGCTGGTCTGTCATAATATAATAGAGACAGTAGATCTAGCTGGTCTGTCATAATATAATAGAGACATTAGATCTAGCTGGTCTGTCATAATGTAATAGAGACATTAGATCTAGCTGGTCTGTCATAATATAATAGAGACATTAGATCTAGCTGGTCTGTCATTATATAATAGAGACATTAGATCTAGCTGGTCTGTCATAATATAATAGAGACATTAGATCTAGCTGGTCTGTCATAATGTAATAGAGACATTAGATCTAGCTGGTCTGTCATAATATAATAGAGACATTAGATCTAGCTGGTCTGTCATAATATAATAGAGACAGTAGATCTAGCTGGTCTGTCATAATATAATAGAGACATTAGATCTAGCTGGTCTGTCATAATATAATAGAGACATTAGATCTAGCTGGTCTGTCATAATATAATAGAGACATGTAGATCTAGCTGGTCTGTCATAATATAATAGAGACATTAGATCTAGCTGGTCTGTCATAATATAATAGAGACATGTAGATCTAGCTGGTCTGTCATAATATAATAGAGACATGTAGATCTAGCTGGTCTGTCATAATGATAATAGAGACATTAGATCTAGCTGGTCTGTCATAATATAATAGAGACATTAGATCTAGCTGGTCTGTCATAATGTAATAGAGACATTAGATCTAGCTGGTCTGTCATAATATAATAGAGACATTAGATCTAGCTGGTCTGTCATAATATAATAGAGACATTAGATCTAGCTGGTCTGTCATAATATAATAGAGACATTAGATCTAGCTGGTCTGTCATAATGTAATAGAGACATTAGATCTAGCTGGTCTGTCATAATATAATAGAGACATTAGATCTAGCTGGTCTGTCATTATATAATAGAGACATTAGATCTAGCTGGTCTGTCATAATATAATAGAGACATTAGATCTAGCTGGTCTGTCATAATGTAATAGAGACATTAGATCTAGCTGGTCTGTCATAATATAATAGAGACATTAGATCTAGCTGGTCTGTCATAATATAATAGAGACATTAGATCTAGCTGGTCTGTCATAATATAATAGAGACATTAGATCTAGCTGGTCTGTCATAATATAATAGAGACATTAGATCTAGCTGGTCTGTCATAATATAATAGAGACATTAGATCTAGCTGGTCTGTCATAATATAATAGAGACATTAGATCTAGCTGGTCTGTCATAATATAATAGAGACATTAGATCTAGCTGGTCTGTCATAATATAATAGAGACATTAGATCTAGCTGGTCTGTCATAATATAATAGAGACATTAGATCTAGCTGGTCTGTCATAATATAATAGAGACATTAGATCTAGCTGGTCTGTCATAATATAATAGAGACATTAGATCTAGCTGGTCTGTCATAATGTAATAGAGACATTAGATCTAGCTGGTCTGTCATAATATAATAGAGACATTAGATCTAGCTGGTCTGTCATAATATAATAGAGACATTAGATCTAGCTGGTCTGTCATAATATAATAGAGACATTAGATCTAGCTGGTCTGTCATAATGTAATAGAGACATTAGATCTAGCTGGTCTGTCATAATATAATAGAGACATTAGATCTAGCTGGTCTGTCATTATATAATAGAGACATTAGATCTAGCTGGTCTGTCATAATATAATAGAGACATTAGATCTAGCTGGTCTGTCATAATGTAATAGAGACATTAGATCTAGCTGGTCTGTCATAATATAATAGAGACATTAGATCTAGCTGGTCTGTCATAATATAATAGAGACATTAGATCTAGCTGGTCTGTCATAATATAATAGAGACATTAGATCTAGCTGGTCTGTCATAATATAATAGAGACATTAGATCTAGCTGGTCTGTCATAATATAATAGAGACATGTAGATCTAGCTGGTCTGTCATAATATAATAGAGACATTAGATCTAGCTGGTCTGTCATAATATAATAGAGACATGTAGATCTAGCTGGTCTGTCATAATATAATAGAGACATGTAGATCTAGCTGGTCTGTCATAATGTAATAGAGACATTAGATCTAGCTGGTCTGTCATAATATAATAGAGACATTAGATCTAGCTGGTCTGTCATAATTTAATAGAGACATTAGATCTAGCTGGTCTGTCATAATATAATAGAGACATTAGATCTAGCTGGTCTGTCATAATATAATAGAGACATTAGATCTAGCTGGTCTGTCATAATATAATAGAGACAGTAGATCTAGCTGGTCTGTCATAATATAATAGAGACAGTAGATCTAGCTGGTCTGTCATAATATAATAGAGACAGTAGATCTAGCTGGTTTGTCATAATATAATAGAGACATTAGATCTAGCTGGTCTGTCATAATATAATAGAGACATTAGATCTAGCTGGTCTGTCATAATATAATAGAGACAATAGATCTAGCTGGTCTGTCATAATATAATAGAGACATTAGATCTAGCTGGTCTGTCATAATATAATAGAGACATTAGATCTAGCTGGTCTGTCATAATGTAATAGAGATATTAGATCTAGCTGGTCTGTCATAATGTAATAGAGACATTAGATCTAGCTGGTCTGTCATAATATAATAGAGACATTAGATCTAGCTGGTCTGTCATAATATAATAGAGACATTAGATCTAGCTGGTCTGTCATAATGTAATAGAGACAGTAGATCTAGCTGGTCTGTCATAATGTAATAGAGACATTAGATCTAGCTGGTCTGTCATAATGTAATAGAGACATTAGATCTAGCTGGTCTGTCATAATGTAATAGAGACATTAGATCTAGCTGGTCTGTCATAATGTAATAGAGACATTAGATCTAGCTGGTCTGTCATAATATAATAGAGACATTAGATCTAGCTGGGCTGTCATTATATAATAGAGACATTAGATCTAGCTGGTCTGTCATAATATAATAGAGACATTAGATCTAGCTGGTCTGTCATAATGTAATAGAGACATTAGATCTAGCTGGTCTGTCATAATGTAATAGAGACATTAGATCTAGCTGGTCTGTCATAATATAATAGAGAGAGTAGATCTAGCTGGTCTGTCATAATAAAATAGAGACATTAGATCTAGCTGGTCTGTCATAATATAATAGAGACATTAGATCTAGCTGGTCTGTCATAATATAATAGAGACATTAGATCTAGCTGGTCTGTCATAATATAATAGAGACATTAGATCTAGCTGGTCTGTCATAATGTAATAGAGACATTAGATCTAGCTGGTCTGTCATAATGTAATAGAGATATTAGATCTAGCTGGTCTGTCATAATGTAATAGAGACATTAGATCTAGCTGGTCTGTCATAATGTAATAGAGACATTAGATCTAGCTGGTCTGTCATAATATAATAGAGACATTAGATCTAGCTGGTCTGTCATAATGTAATAGAGACATTAGATCTAGCTGGTCTGTCATAATATAATAGAGACATTAGATCTAGCTGGTCTGTCATAATATAATAGAGACATTAGATCTAGCTGGTCTGTCATAATATAATAGAGACATTAGATCTAGCTCGTCTGTCATAATATAATAGAGACAGTAGATCTAGCTGGTCTGTCATAATATAATAGAGACAGTAGATCTAGCTGGTCTGTCATAATATAATAGAGCCATTAGATCTAGCTGGCCTGTCATAATATAATAGAGACATTAGATCTAGCTGGTCTGTCATAATATAATAGAGACATTAGATCTAGCTGGTCTGTCATAATATAATAGAGACAGTAGATCTAGCTGGTCTGTCATAATATAATAGAGACATTAGATCTAGCTGGTCTGTCATAATATAATAGAGACATTAGATCTAGCTGGTCTGTCATAATATAATAGAGACAGTAGATCTAGCTGGTCTGTCATAATATAATAGAGACAGTAGATCTAGCTGGTCTGTCATAATATAATAGAGACAGTAGATCTAGCCGGTCTGTCATAATATAATAGAGACAGTAGATCTAGCTGGTCTGTCATAATATAATAGAGACAGTAGATCTAGCTGGTCTGTCATAATATAATAGAGACAGTAGATCTAGCTGGTCTGTCATAATATAATAGAGACAGTAGATCTAGCTGGTTTGTCATAATATAATAGAGACAGTAGATCTAGCTGGGCTGTCATAATATAATAGAGACAGTAGATCTAGCTGGTCTGTCATAATATAATAGAGACATTAGATCTAGCTGGTCTGTCATAATGTAATAGAGACATTAGATCTAGCTGGTCTGTCATAATATAATAGAGACAGTAGATCTAGCTGGTCTGTCATAATATAATAGAGACAGTAGATCTAGCTGGTCTGTCATAAAATAATAGAGACATTAGATCTAGCTGGTCTGTCATAATGTAATAGAGACAGTAGATCTAGCTGGTCTGTCATAATATAATAGAGACAATAGATCTAGCTGGGCTGTCATTATATAATAGAGACAGTAGATCTAGCTGGTCTGTCATAATATAATAGAGACATTAGATCTAGCTGGTCTGTCATAATGTAATAGAGATATTAGATCTAGCTGGTCTGTCATAATATAATAGAGACATTAGATCTAGCTGGTCTGTCATTATATAATAGAGACAGTAGATCTAGCTGGTCTGTCATAAAATAATAGAGACATTAGATCTAGCTGGTCTGTCATAATGTAATAGAGACATTAGATCTAGCTGGTCTGTCATAATATAATAGAGACATTAGATCTAGCTGGTCTGTCATAATATAATAGAGACAGTAGATCTAGCTGGTCTGTCATAATAAAATAGAGACAGTAGATCTAGCTGGTCTGTCATAATATAATAGAGACAGTATATCTAGCTGAACTGTCATAATATAATAGAGACAGTAGATCTAGCTGGTCTGTCATAATATAATAGAGACAGTAGATCTAGCTGGTCTGTCATTATATAATAGAGACAGTAGATCTAGCTGGTCTGTCATAATATAATAGAGACATTAGATCTAGCTGGTCTGTCATAATATAATAGAGACATTAGATCTAGCTGGTCTGTCATAATATAATAGAGACATTAGATCTAGCTGGTCTGTCATAATATAATAGAGACAGTAGATCTAGCTGGTCTGTCAGAATAAAATAGAGACATTAGATCTAGCTGGTCTGTCATAATATAATAGAGACAGTATATCTAGCTGGTCTGTCATAATATAATAGAGACAGTAGATCTAGCTGGTTTGTCATAATATAATAGAGACAATAGATCTAGCTGGTCTGTCATTATATAATAGAGACAGTAGATCTAGCTGGTCTGTCATAATATAATAGAGACATTAGATCTATCTGGTCTGTCATAATGTAATAGAGACATTAGATATAGCTGGTCTGTCATAATATAATAGAGACATTAGATCTAGCTGGTCTGTCATAATGTAATAGAGACATTAGATCTAGCTGGTCTGTCATAATGTAATAGAGACATTAGATCTAGCTGGTTTGTCATAATGTAATAGAGACATTAGATCTAGCTGGTCTGTCATAATGTAATAGAGACATTAGATCTAGCTGGTCTGTCATAATATAATAGAGACATTAGATCTAGCTGGTCTGTCATAATATAATAGAGAGAGTAGATCTAGCTGGTCTGTCATAATAAAATAGAGACAGTAGATCTAGCTGGTCTGTCATAATATAATAGAGACAGTATATCTAGCTGGTCTGTCATAATATAATAGAGACATTAGATCTAGCTGGTCTGTCATAATATAATAGAGACATTAGATCTAGCTGGTCTGTCATAATATAATAGAGACATTAGATCTAGCTTGTCTGTCATAATGTAATAGAGACATTAGATCTAGCTGGTCTGTCATAATATAATAGAGACATTAGATCTAGCTGGTCTGTCATTATATAATAGAGACAGTAGATATAGCTGGTCTGTCATAATGTAATAGAGACATTAGATCTAGCTGGTCTGTCATAATATAATAGAGACATTAGATCTAGCTGGTCTGTCATAATATAATAGAGACATTAGATCTAGCTTGTCTGTCATAATGTAATAGAGACATTAGATCTAGCTGGTCTGTCATAATATAATAGAGACATTAGATCTAGCTGGTCTGTCATAATATAATAGAGACAGTAGATCTAGCTGGTCTGTCATAATATAATAAGAGGCAGTAGATCTAGCTGGTTTGTCGTAATATAATAGAGACAATAGACCTAGCTGGGCTGTCATTATATAATAGAGACAGTAGAGTTAGCTGGTCTGTCATAATATAATAGAGACATTAGATCTAGCTGGTCTGTCATAATATAATAGAGACAGTAGATCTAGCTGGTCTGTCATAATATAATAGAGACAGTAGATATAGCTGGTCTGTCATAATATAATAGAGGCAGTAGATCTAGCTGGTCTGTCATAATATAATAGAGACAGTATATCTAGCTGGTCTGTCATAATATAATAGAGACAGTAGATCTAGCTGGTCTGTCATAATATAATAGAGACAGTAGATCTAGCTGGTCTGTCATAATATAATAGAGACAGTAGATTTAGCTGGTTTGTCATAATATAATAGAGACAGTAGATCGAGCTGGTCTGTCATTATATAATAGAGACAGTAGATCTAGCTGGTCTGTCATAATATAATAGAGACAGTAGATCTAGCTGGTCTGTCATAATATAATAGAGACACTAGATCTAGCTGGTCTGTCATAATATAATAGAGACAGTATATCTAGCTGGTTTATCATAATATAATAGAGACAGTAGATCTAGCTGGTCTGTCATAATATAATAGAGACACTAGATCTAGCTGGTATGTCATAATATAAGAGAGACAGTAGATTTAGCTGGTTTGTCATAATATAATAGAGACAGTAGATCTAGCTGGTCTGTCATAATATAATAGAGACAATAGATCTAGCTGGTCTGTCATAATATAATAGAGACAGTAGATCTAGCTGGTATGTCATAATATAATAGAGACAGTAGATCTAGCTGGTCTGTCATAATATAATAGAGACAGTATATCTAGCTGGTCTGTCATAATATAATAGAGACAGTAGATCTAGCTGGTCTGTCATAATATAATAGAGACAGTAGATCTAGCTGGTCTGTCATAATATAATAGAGACAGTAGATCTAGCTGGTATGTCATAATATAATAGAGACAGTAGATCTAGCTGGTCTGTCATAATATAATAGAGACAGTAGATCTAGCTGGTCTGTCATAATATAATAGAGACAGTAGATCTAGCTGGTCTGTCATAATATAATAGAGACAGTAGATCTAGATGGTCTGTCATAATATAATAGAGACATTAGATCTAGCTGGTCTGTCATAATATAATAGAGACAGTAGATCTAGCTGTTATGTCATAATATAATAGAGACAGTAGATCTAGCTGGTCTGTCATAATATAATAGAGACAGTAGATCTAGCTGGTCTGTCATAATATAATAGAGACAGTAGATCTAGTTGGTCTGTCATTACATAATAGAGACAGTAGATCTAGCTGGTCTGTCATAATATAATAGAGACAGTAGATATAGCTGTTATGTCATAATATAATAGAGACAGTAGATTTAGCTGGTTTTTCATAATATAATAGAGTAGTTCTAGCTTGTCTGTCATAATATAATAGAGACAGTAGATCTAGCTGGTCTGTCATTATATAATAGAGACAGTAGATCTAGCTGGTCTGTCATAATATAATAGAGACAGTAGATCTAGCTGTTATGTCATAATATAATAGAGACAGTAGATTTAGCTGGTTTTTCATAATATAATAGAGACAGTAGATCGAGCTAGTCTGTCATTATATAATAGTAACAGTAGATCTAGGTGGTCTGTCATAATATAATAGAGACAGTAGATCTAGCTGGTCTGTCATAATATAATAGAGACACTAGATCTAGCTGGTATGTCATACTATAAGTGAGACAGTAGATTTAGCTGGTTTTTCATAATATAATAGAGACAGTAGATCGAGCTGGTCTGTCATTATATAATAGAGACAATAGATCTAGCTGGTCTGTCATAATATAATAGAGACATTAGATCTAGCTGGTCTGTCATAATATAATAGAGACATTAGATCTAGCTGGTCTGTCATAATATAATAGAGACAGTAGATCTAGCTGGTCTGTCATAATGTAATATAGACATTAGATCTAGCTGGTCTGTCATAATATAATAGAGACAGTAGATCTAGCTGGTCTGTCATAATATAATAGAGACATTAGATCTAGCTGGTCTGTCATAATATAATAGAGACAGTAGATCTAGCTGGTCTGTCATAATATAATAGAGACAGTAGATCTAGCTGGTCTGTCATAATATAATAGAGACAGTAGATCTAGCTGGTCTGTCATAATATAAAAGAGAGAGTAGATCTAGCTGGTCTGTCATAATATAATAGAGACAGTAGATTTAGCTGGTTTTTCATAATACAATAGAGACAGTAGATCTAGCTGGTCTGTCATAATATAATAGAGACAGTAGATCTAGCTGGTCTGTCATAATGTAATATAGACATTAGATCTAGCTGGTCTGTCATAATATAATAGAGACATTAGATCTAGCTGGTCTGTCATAATATAATAGAGACAGTAGATCTAGCTGGTCTGTCATAATATAATAGATACTGTAGATCTAGCTGGTCTGTCATAATATAATAGAGACAGTAGATCTAGCTGTTAAGTCATAATAAAATAGAGACAGTAGATTTAGCCGGTTTTTCATAATATAATAGAGACAGTAGATCGAGCTGGTCTGTCATAATATAATAGAGACAGTAGATCTAGCTGGTCTGTCATAATATAAAAGAGACAGTAGATCTAGCTGGTCTGTCATAATATAATAGAGACAGTAGATCTAGCTGGTCTGTCATAATATAATAGAGACATTAGATCTAGCTGGTCTGTCATAATATAATAGAGACAGTAGATCGAGCTGGTCTGTCATAATATAATAGAGACAGTAGATCTAGCTGGTCTGTCATAATATAATAGAGACAGTAGATCTAGCTGGTCTGTCATAATATAATAGAGACAGTAGATCTAGCTGGTCTGTCATAATGTAATATAGACATTAGATCTAGCTGGTCTGTCATAATATAATAGAGACAGTAGATTTAGGTGGTTTATCATAATATAATAGAGACAGTAGATTTCGCTGGTCTTTCATAATATAATAGAGACAGTAGATCTAGCTGGTCTGTCATTATATAATAGAGACAGTAGATCTAGCTGGTCTGTCATAATATAATAGAGACAGTAGATCTAGCTGGTCTGTCATTATATAATATAGCCACTAGATCTAGCTGGTATGTCATAATATAATAGAGACAGTAGATTTAGCTGGTTTTTCATAATATAATAGAGACAGTAGATCGAGCTGGTCTGTCATAATATAATAGAGACAGTAGATCTAGCTGGTCTGTCATAATATAATAGAGACAGTAGATCTAGCTGGTCTGTCATAATATAATAGAGACAGTAGATCTAGCTGGTCTGTCATAATATAAAAGAGACAGTAGATCTAGCTGGTCTGTCATAATATAATAGAGACAGTAGATTTAGCTGGTCTTTCATAATATAATAGAGACAGTAGATCTAGCTGGTCTGTCATTTTATAATAGAGACAGTAGATCTAGCTGGTCTGTCATAATATAATAGAGACAGTAGATCTAGCTGGTCTGTCATAATATAATAGAGACAGTAGATTTAGCTGGTTTTTCATAATATAATAGAGACAGTAGATCTAGCTGGTCTGTCATAATATAATAGAGACAGTAGATCTAGCTGGTCTGTCATAATATAATAGAGACATTAGATCTAGCTGGTCTGTCATAATATAATAGAGACAGTAGATCTAGCTGGTCTGTCATAATATAATAGAGACAGTAGATCTAGCTGGTCTGTCATAATATAATAGAGACATTAGATCTAGCTGGTCTGTCATAATGTAATATAGACATTAGATCTAGCTGGTCTGTCATAATATAATAGAGACATTAGATCTAGCTGGTCTGTCATAATATAATAGAGACATTCGGTCTAGCTGGTCTGTCATAATATAATAGAGACAGTAGATCTAGCTGGTCTGTCATAATATAATAGAGACATTAGATCTAGCTGGTCTGTCATAATATAATAGAGACAGTAGATCTAGCTGGTCTGTCATAATATAATAGAGAGAGTAGATCTAGCTGGTCTGTCATAATATAATAGAGACAGTAGATTTAGCTGGTCTGTCATAATATAATAGAGACAGTAGATCAAGCTGGTCTGTCATAATATAATAGAGACATTAGATCTAGCTGGTCTGTCATAATGTAATATAGACATTAGATCTAGCTGGTCTGTCATAATATAATAGAGACAGTAGATCTAGCTGGTCTGTCATAATATAATAGAGAAAGTAGATCTAGCTGGTCTGTCATAATATAATAGAGACTGTAGATCTAGCTGGTCTGTCATAATATAATAGAGACAGTAGATCTAGCTGTTAAGTCATAATAAAATAGAGACAGTAGATTTAGCTGGTTTTTCATAATATAATAGAGACAGTAGATCGAGCTGGTCTGTCATAATATAATAGAGACAGTAGATCTAGCTGGTCTGTCATAATATAATAGAGACAGTAGATCTAGCTGGTCTGTCATAATATAATAAAGACAGTATATCTAGCTGGTCTGTCATAATATAATAGAGACAGTAGATCTAGCTGGTCTGTCATAATATAATAGAGACAGTAGATCGAGCTGGTCTGTCATAATATAATAGAGACAGTAGATCTAGCTGGTCTGTCATAATATAATAGAGACATTAGATCTAGCTGGTCTGTCATAATATAATAGAGACAGTAGATCTAGCTGGTCTGTCATAATGTAATATAGACATTAGATCTAGCTGGTCTGTCATAATATAATAGAGACAGTAGATTTTAGTAGAGACAGTAGATTTAGGTGGTTTATCATAATATAATAGAGACAGTAGATTTCGCTTGTTTTTCATAATATAATAGAGACAGTAGATCGAGCTTGTCTGTCATTATATAATAGAGACAGTAGATCTAGCTGGTCTGTCATAATATAAAAGAGACAGTAGATCTAGCTGGTCTGTCATAATATAATATAGCCACTAGATCTAGCTGGTATGTCATAATATAATAGAGACAGTAGATTTAGCTGGTTTTTCATAATATAATAGAGACAGTAGATCTAGCTGGTCTGTCATAATATAATAGATACTGTAGATCTAGCTGGTCTGTCATAATATAATAGAGACAGTAGATCTAGCTGGTCTGTCATAATATAATAGAGACATTAGATCTAGCTGGTCTGTCATAATGTAATATAGACATTAGATCTAGCTGGTCTGTCATAAAATAATAGAGACAGTAGATCTAGCTGGTCTGTCATAATATAATAGAGACATTAGATCTAGCTGGTCTGTCATAATATAATAGAGACAGTAGATCTAGCTGGTCTGTCATAATATAATAGAGACAGTAGATCTAGCTGGTCTGTCATAATATAATAGAGACAGTAGATCTAGCTGGTCTGTCATAATATAAAAGAGACAGTAGATCTAGCTGGTCTGTCATAATATAATAGAGACAGTAGATCTAGCTGGTCTGTCATAATATAATAGAGACAGTAGATCGAGCTGGTCTGTCATAATATAATAGATACTGTAGATCTAGCTGGTCTGTCATAATATAATAGAGACATTAGATCTAGCTGGTCTGTCATAATATAATAGAGACAGTAGATCTAGCTGGTCTGTTATAATGTAATAGAGACATTAGATCTAGCTGGTCTGTCATAATATAATAGAGACAGTAGATCTAGCTGGTCTGTCATAATATAATAGAGACATTAGATCTAGCTGGTCTGTCATAATATAATAGAGACAGTAGATCTAGCTGGTCTGTCATAATATAATAGAGACAGTAGATCTAGCTGGTCTGTCATTTTATAATAGAGACAGTAGATCTAGCTGGTCTGTCATAATATAAAAGAGACAGTAGATCTAGCTGGTCTGTCATAATATAATAGAGACAGTAGATTTAGCTGGTTTTTCATAATATAATAGAGACAGTAGATTGAGCTGGTCTGTCATTATATAATAGAGACAGTAGATCTAGCTGGTCTGTCATAATGTAATATAGACATTAGATCTAGCTGGTCTGTCATAATATAATAGAGACAGTAGATCTAGCTGGTCTGTCATAATATAATAGATACTGTAGATCTAGCTGGTCTGTCATAATATAATAGAGACAGTAGATCTAGCTGTTATGTCATAATATAATAGAGACAGAAGATTTAGCTGGTTTTTCATAATATAAAAGAGACAGTAGATCGAGCTTGTCTGTCATTATATAATAGTAACAGTAGATCTAGGTGGTCTGTCATAATATAATAGAGACAGTAGATCTAGCTGGTCTGTCATAATATAATAGAGACAGTAGATCTAGCTGGTCTGTCATAATGTAATATAGACATTAGATCTAGCTGGTCTGTCATAATATAATAGAGACAGTAGATCTAGCTGGTCTGTCATTATATAATAGAGACATTAGATCTAGCTGGTCTGTCATAATATAATAGAGACATTAGATCTAGCTGGTCTGTCATAATATAATAGAGACAGAAGATTTAGCTGGTTTTTCATAATATAATAGAGACAGTAGATCGAGCTTGTCTGTCATTATATAATAGTAACAGTAGATCTAGGTGGTCTGTCATAATATAAAATAGACAGTAGATGTAGCTGGTCTGTCATAATATAATAGAGACACTAGATCTAGCTGGTCTGTCATAATATAATAGAGACATTAGATCTAGCTGGTCTGTCATAATATAATAGAGACATTAGATCGAGCTGGTCTGTCATTATATAATAGAGACATTAGATCTAGCTGGTCTGTCATAATATAATAGAGACATTAGATCTAGCTGGTCTGTCATAATATAATAGAGACAGTAGATCTAGCTGGTCTGTCATAATATAATAGAGACAGTAGATCTAGCTGGTCTGTCATAATATAATAGAGACACTAGATCTAGCTGGTCTGTCATAATATAATAGAGACAGTAGATCTAGCTGGTCTGTCATAATATAATAGAGACAATAGATCTAGCTGGTCTGTCATAATATAATAGAGACATTAGATCTAGCTGGTCTGTCATAATATAAAAGAGACAGTAGATCTAGCTGGTCTGTCATAATATAAAAGAGACAGTAGATCTAGCTGGTCTGTCATAATATAATAGAGACAGTAGATCTAGCTGGTCTGTCATAATATAATAGAGACATTAGATCTAGCTGGTATGTCATAATATAATAGAGACAGTAGATCTAGCTGGTCTGTCATAATATAATAGAGACAGTAGATCTAGCTGGTCTGTCATAATATAATAGAGACAGTAGATCTAGCTGGTCTGTCATAATATAATAGAGGAAGTAGATCTAGATGGTCTGTCATAATATAATAGATACTGTAGATCTAGCTGGTCTGTCATAATATAATAGAGACAGTAGATCTAGCTGTTATGTCATAATATAATAGAGACAGTAGATTTAGCTGGTTTGTCATAATATAATAGAGAGAGTAGTTCTAGCTTGTCTGTCATAATATAATAGAGACAGTAGATCTAGCTGGTCTGTCATTATATAATAGAGACAGTAGATCTAGCTGGTCTGTCATAATATAATAGAGACAGTAGATCTAGCTGGTCTGTCATAATGTAATAGAGACATTAGATCTAGCTGGTCTGTCATAATATAATAGAGACAGTAGATCGAGCTAGTCTGTCATTATATAATAGTAACAGTAGATCTAGGTGGTCTGTCATAATATAAAAGAGACAGTAGATCTAGCTGGTCTGTCATAATATAATAGAGACACTAGATCTAGCTGGTATGTCATAATATAAGAGAGACAGTAGATTTAGCTGGTTTTTCATAATATAATAGAGACAGTAGATCGAGCTGGTCTGTCATTATATAATAGAGACAATAGATCTAGCTGGTCTGTCATAAAATAAAAGATATAGTAGATCTATCTGGTCTGTCATAATATAATAGAGACAATAGATCTAGCTGGTCTGTCATAATATAAAAGAGACAGTAGATCTAGCTGGTCTTTCATAATATAATAGAGACACTAGATCTAGCTGGTATGTCATAATATAAGAGAGACAGTAGATTTAGCTGGTTTGTCATAATATAATAGAGACAGTAGATCGAGCTGGTCTGTCATTATATAATAGAGATAATAGATCTAGGCTGGTCTGTCATAATATAATAGAGACAATAGATCTAGCTGGTCTGTCATAATGTAATATAGACAGTAGATCTAGCTGGTCTGTCATAATATAATAGAGACAGTAGATCTAGCTGGTCTGTCATAATATAATAGAGACAGTAGATCTAGCTGGTCTGTCATAATATAATAGAGAAAGTAGATCTAGCTGTTATGCCATAATATAATAGAGACAGTAGATTAGCTGGTTTTTCATAATATAATAGAGACACTAGATCTAGCTGGTATGTCATAATATAAGAGAGACAGTAGATTTAGCTGGTTTGTCATAATATAATAGAGACAATAGATCTAGCTGGTCTGTCATAATATAAAAGACACGGTAGATCTAGCTGGTATGTCATAATATAATAGAGACAATAGATCTAGCTGGTCTGTCATAATATAAAAGAGACAGTAGATCTAGCTGGTCTGTCATAATATAATAGAGACAGTAGATCGAGCTGGTCTGTCATAATATAATAGAGACAGTAGATCTAGCTGGTCTGTCATAATATAATTGAGACAGTAGATCTAGCTGGTATGTCATAATATAATAGAGACAGTAGATCTAGCTGGTCTGTCATAATATAATAGAGACAGTAGATCTAGCTGGTCTGTCATAATATAATAGAGACAGTAGATCTAGCTGGTCTGTCATAATATAATAGAGACAGTAGATCTAGATGGTCTGTCATAATATAATAGAGACAGTAGATCTAGCTGGTCTGTCATAATATAATAGAGACAGTAGATCTAGCTGTTATGTCATAATATAATAGAGACAGTAGATTTAGCTGGTTTTCATAATATAAAAGAGAGAGTAGTTCTAGCTTGTCTGTCATAATATAATAGAGACAGTAGATCTAGCTGGTCTGTCATAATATAATAGAGACAGTAGATCTAGCTGGTCTGTCATTTTATAATAGAGACAGTAGATCTAGCTGGTCTTTCATAATAAAAAAGAGACAGTAGATCTAGCTGGTCTGTCACAATATAATAGAGACAGTAGATCTAGCTGGTCTGTCATAATATTAAAGAGACAGTATATTGAGTTGAGTTTATTTTATTTTTACAGGGACAGTGCACATTAATCAACGTTTCAGTAAAAGTGCCGGTTTTAGCCAGCCGGCTAATTTTCAACCGCAGTCCCTGGGCAGGTTATTAAAAACAATTACAATATAGACAATAGCAACATAGAACAAGACATAGCATACAGACATAGCAACATAGGACAAGCAAGACGTAGCATACAGGCAGAGCAACATAGAACAAAAAGCAGCAAGACAAAATTCATAAAAGCAACAAAGTGTTTCCACACCTCACAAGTTACAGACAACAGACATGGAAAGCGGCAACACACAGCTAGGGACCATGTTCACAAATCTGATTTTCCTTTAGCCATGTCTTCAAGCATTTTGTGAAAGTGTGATATTTAGCTGGTATGTCATAATATAATAGAGACAGTAGATTTGGCTGGTTTTTCATAATATAATAGAGACAGTAGATTTAGCTGGTTTGTCATAATATAATAGAGACAGTAGATCGAGCTTGTCTGTCATTATATAATAGTAACAGTAGATCTAGGTGGTCTGTCATAATATAAAAGAGACAGTAGATCTAGCTGGTCTGTCATAATATAATAGAGACAATAGATCTAGCTGGTCTGTCATAATATAAAAGAGACAGTAGATCTAGCTGGTCTGTCATAATATAAAAGAGACAGTAGATCGAGCTTGTCTGTCATAATATAATAGAGACAGTAGATCTAGCTGGTCTGTCATAATATAATAGATACTGTAGATCTAGCTGGTCTGTCATAATATAATAGAGACAGTATATCTAGCTGGTTTGTCATAATATAATAGAGACAGTAGATTTAGCTTGTTTTTCATAATATAATAGAGACAGTAGATTTAGCTGGTTTTTCATAATATAATAGAGACAGTACATCGAGCTTGTCTGTCATTATATAATAGAGACAGTAGATCTAGGTGGTCTGTTATAATGTAAAAGAGACATTAGATCTAGCTGGTCTGTCATAATATAATAGAGACAGTAGATCTAGCTGGTCTGTCATAATATAATAGAGACAGTAGATCTAGCTGTTATGTCATAATATAATAGAGACAGTAGATTTAGCTGGTTTTTCATAATATAATAGAGACAGTAGATCGAGCTGGTCTGTCATTTTATAATAGAGACAGTAGATCTAGCTGTTCTGTCATAATATAATAGAGACAGTAGATCTAGCTGGTCTGTCACAATATAATAGAGACAGTAGATCTAGCTGGTCTGTCATAATATAATAGAGACAGTATATCTAGCTGGTATGTCATAATATAATAGAGACAGTAGATTTGGCTGGTTTTTCATAATATAATAGAGACAGTAGATTTAGCTGGTTTGTCATAATATAATAGAGACAGTAGATCAAGCTTGTCTGTCATTATATAATAGTAACAGTAGATCTAGGTGGTCTGTCATAATATAAAAGAGACAGTAGATCTAGCTGGTCTGTCATAATATAATAGAGACATTAGATCTAGCTGGTCTGTCATAATATAATAGAGACAGTAGATCTAGCTGGTCTGTCATAATATAAAAGAGACAGTAGATCTAGCTTGTCTGTCATAATATAATAGATACTGTAGATCTAGCTGGTCTGTCATAATATAATAGAGACAGTATATCTAGCTGGTTTTTCATAATATAATAGAGACAGTAGATTTAGCTTGTTTTTCATAATATAATAGAGACAGTAGATTTAGCTGGTTTTTCATAATATAATAGAGACAGTACATCGAGCTTGTCTGTCATTATATAATAGAGACAGTAGATCTAGGTGGTCTGTTATAATGTAAAAGAGACATTAGATCTAGCTGGTCTGTCATAATATAATAGAGACAGTAGATCTAGCTGGTCTGTCATAATATAATAGAGACAGTAGATCTAGCTGTTATGTCATAATATAATAGAGACAGTAGATCTAGCTGGTCTGTCATAATATAATAGAGACAGTAGATCTAGCTGGTCTGTCATAATATAATAGAGACAGTAGATCTAGCTGGTCTGTCATAATATAATAGAGACAGTAGATCTAGCTGGTCTGTCACAATATAATAGAGACAGTAGATCTAGCTGGTCTGTCATAATATAATAGAGACAGTATATCTAGCTGGTCTGTCATAATATAATAGAGACAGTAGATTTGGCTGGTTTTTCATAATATAATAGAGACAGTAGATTTAGCTGGTTTGTCATAATATAATAGAGACAGTAGATCGAGCTTGTCTGTCATTATATAATAGAGACAGTAGATCTAGGTGGTCTGTCATAATATAATAGAGACAGTAGATCTAGCTGGTCTGTCATAATATAATAGAGACAGTAGATCTAGCTGGTCTGTCATAATATAATAGAGACAGTAGATCTAGCTAGTCTGTCATAATATAATAGAGACAGTAGATCGAGCTGGTCTGTCATAATATAATAGAGACAGTAGATCTAGCTGGTCTGTCATAATATAATAGAGACAGTAGATCTAGCTGGTATGTCATAATATAATAGAGACAGTAGATCTAGCTGGTCTGTCATAATATAATAGAGACAGTAGATCTAGCTGGTCTGTCATAATATAATAGATACTGTAGATCTAGCTGGTCTGTCATAATATAATAGAGACAGTAGATCTAGCTGTTATGTCATAATATAATAGAGACAGTAGATTTAGCTGGTTTTCATAATATAATAGAGAGAGTAGTTCTAGCTTGTCTGTCATAATATAATAGAGACAGTAGATCTAGCTGGTCTGTCATTATGTAATAGAGACAGTAGATCTAGCTGGTCTGTCATAATATAATAGAGACAGTAGTTCTAGCTGGTATGTCATAATATAATAGAGACAGTAGATTTAGCTGGTTTTTCATAATATAATAGAGACAGTTCTAGCTTGTCTGTCATAATATAATAGAGACAGTAGATCTAGCTGGTCTGTCATTATATAATAGAGACAGTAGATCTAGCTGGTCTGTCATAATATAATAGAGACAGTAGATCTAGCTGTTATGTCATAATATAATAGAGACAGTAGATTTAGCTGGTTTTTCATAATATAATAGAGACAGTAGATCGAGCTGGTCTGTCATTATATAATAGAGACAATAGATCTAGCTGGTCTGTCATAATATAAAAGATATAGTAGATCTATCTGGTCTGTCATAATATAATAGAGACAATAGATCTAGCTGGTCTGTCATAATATAAAAGAGACAGTAGATCTAGATGGTCTTTCATAATATAATAGAGACACTAGATCTAGCTGGTATGTCATAATATAAGAGAGACAGTAGATTTAGCTGTTATGCCATGATATAATAGAGACAGTAGATTAGCTGGTTTTTCATAATATACTAGAGACAGTAGATTTAGCTGGTTTTTCATAATATAATAGAGACAGTAGATCTAGCTGGTCTGTCATAATATAATAGAGACAGTAGATCTAGCTGGTCTGTCATAATATAATAGAGACAGTAGATCTAGCTGGTCTGTCACAATATAATAGAGACAGTAGATCTAGCTGGTCTGTCATAATATTAAAGAGACAGTATTTTTAGCTGGTATGTCATAATATAATTGAGACAGTAGATTTGGCTGGTTTTTCATAATATAATAGAGACAGTAGATTTAGCTAGTTTGTCATAATATAATAGAGACAGTAGATCGAGCTTGTCTGTCATTATATAATAGTAACAGTAGATCTAGGTGGTCTGTCATAATATAAAAGAGACAGTAGATCTAGCTGGTCTGTCATAATGTAATAGAGACATTAGATCTAGCTGGTCTGTCATAATGTAATAGAGACATTAGATCTAGCTGGTCTGTCATAATATAAAAGAGACAGTAGATCTAGCTGGCCTGTCATAATATAATAGATACTGTAGATCTAGCTGGTCTGTCATAATATAATAGAGACAGTATATCTAGCTGGTCTGTCATAATATAATAGATACTGTAGATCTAGCTGGTCTGTCATAATATAATAGAGACAGTAGATCTAGCTGTTATGTCATAATATAATAGAGACAGTAGATTTAGCTGGTCTGTCATAATATAATAGAGACATTAGATCTAGCTGGTCTGTCATAATATAATAGAGACATTAGATCTAGCTGGTCTGTCATTATGTAATAGAGACAGTAGATCTAGCTGGTCTGTCATAATATAATAGAGACAGTAGTTCTAGCTGTTATGTCATAATATAATAGAGACAGTAGATTTAGCTGGTTTTTCATAATATAATAGAGTAGTTCTATCTTGTCTTTCATAATATAATAGAGACAGTAGATCTAGCTGGTCTGTCATTATATAATAGAGACAGTAGATCTAGCTGGTCTGTCATAATATAATAGAGACAGTAGATCTAGCTGTTATGTCATAATATAATAGAGACAGTAGATTTAGCTGGTTTTTCATAATATAATAGAGACAGTAGATCGAGCTGGTCTGTCATTATATAATAGAGACAATAGATATAGCTGGTCTGTCATAATATAAAAGATATAGTAGATCTATCTGGTCTGTCATAATATAATAGAGACAATAGATCTAGCTGGTCTGTCATAATATAAAAGAGACAGTAGATCTAGATGGTCTTTCATAATATAATAGAGACACTAGATCTAGCTGGTATGTCATAATATAAGAGAGACAGTAGATATAGCTGGTTTGTCATAATATAATAGAGACAGTAGATTGAGCTGGTCTGTCATTATATAATAGAGACAATAGATCTAGCTGGTCTGTCATAATATAAAAGAGACAGTAGATCTAGCTGGTCTGTCATAATATAATAGAGACAATAGATCTAGCTGGTCTGTCATAATGTAATATAGACAGTAGATCTAGCTGGTCTGTCATAATATATTAGAGACAGTAGATCTAGCTGGTCTGTCATAATATAATAGAGACAGTAGATCTAGCTGGTCTGTCATAATATAATAGAGAAAGTAGATCTAGCTGTTATGCCATAATATAATAGAGACAGTAGATTAGCTGGTTTTTCATAATATAATAGAGACAGTAGATTTAGCTGGTTTTTCATAATATAATAGAGACAGTAGATCGAGCTGGTCTGTCATTTTATAATAGAGACAGTAGATCTAGCTGGTCTGTCATAATAAAAAAGAGACAGTAGATCTAGCTGGTCTGTCACAATATAATAGAGACAGTAGATCTAGCTGGTCTGTCATAATATAATAGAGACAGTAGATCTAGCTGGTCTGTCATAATATAATAGAGACATTAGATCTAGCTGGTCTGTCATAATATAATAGAGACAGTAGATCGAGCTGGTCTGTCATTATATAATAGAGACAATAGATCTAGCTGGTCTGTCATAATATAAAAGATATAGTAGATCTATCTGGTCTGTCATAATATAATAGAGACAATAGATCTAGCTGGTCTGTCATAATATAAAAGAGACAGTAGATCTAGATGGTCTTTCATAATATAATAGAGACACTAGATCTAGCTGGTATGTCATAATATAAGAGAGACAGTAGATTTAGCTGTTATGCCATGATATAATAGAGACAGTAGATTAGCTGGTTTTTCATAATATAATAGAGACAGTAGATTTAGCTGGTTTTTCATAATATAATAGAGACAGTAGATCTAGCTGGTCTGTCATTCTATAATAGAGACAGTAGATCTAGCTGGTCTGTCATAATAAAAAAGAGACAGTAGATCTAGCTGGTCTGTCACAATATAATAGAGACAGTAGATCTAGCTGGTCTGTCATAATATTAAAGAGACAGTATTTTTAGCTGGTATGTCATAATATAATTGAGACAGTAGATTTGGCTGGTTTTTCATAATATAATAGAGACAGTAGATTTAGCTAGTTTGTCATAATATAATAGAGACAGTAGATCGAGCTTGTCTGTCATTATATAATAGTAACAGTAGATCTAGGTGGTCTGTCATAATATAAAAGAGACAGTAGATCTAGCTGGTCTGTCATAATATAATAGAGACAATAGATCTAGCTGGTCTGTCATAATATAAAAGAGACAGTAGATCTAGCTGGTCTGTCATAATATAAAAGAGACAGTAGATCTAGCTGGCCTGTCATAATATAATAGATACTGTAGATCTAGCTGGTCTGTCATAATATAATAGAGACAGTATATCTAGCTGGTCTGTCATAATATAATAGATACTGTAGATCTAGCTGGTCTGTCATAATATAATAGAGACAGTAGATCTAGCTGTTATGTCATAATATAATAGAGACAGTAGATTTAGCTGGTTTTCATAATATAATAGAGAGAGTAGTTCTAGCTTGTCTGTCATAATATAATAGAGACAGTAGATCTAGCTGGTCTGTCATTATGTAATAGAGACAGTAGATCTAGCTGGTCTGTCATAATATAATAGAGACAGTAGTTCTAGCTGTTATGTCATAATATAATAGAGACAGTAGATTTAGCTGGTTTTTCATAATATAATAGAGTAGTTCTATCTTGTCTTTCATAATATAATAGAGACAGTAGATCTAGCTGGTCTGTCATTATATAATAGAGACAGTAGATCTAGCTGGTCTGTCATAATATAATAGAGACAGTAGATCTAGCTGGTCTGTCATAATATAATAGAGACATTAGATCTAGCTGGTCTGTCATAATATAATAGAGACAGTAGATCTAGCTGGTCTGTCATAATATAATAGAGACAATAGATATAGCTGGTCTGTCATAATATAAAAGATATAGTAGATCTATCTGGTCTGTCATAATATAATAGAGACAATAGATCTAGCTGGTCTGTCATAATATAAAAGAGACAGTAGATCTAGATGGTCTTTCATAATATAATAGAGACACTAGATCTAGCTGGTCTGTCATAATATAATAGAGACAGTATATCTAGCTGGTCTGTCATAATATAATAGAGACAGTAGATCTGACTGGTCTGTCATAATATAATAGAGACATTAGATCTAGCTGGTCTGTCATAATATAATAGAGACAGTAGATCTAGCTGGTCTGTCATAATATAATAGAGACATTAGATCTAGCTGGTCTGTCATAATGTAATAGAGACAGTAGATCTAGCTGGTCTGTCATAATATAATAGAGACAGTAGATCTAGCTGGTCTGTCATAATATAATAGAGACAGTAGATCTAGCTGGTCTGTCATAATATAATAGAGAAAGTAGATCTAGCTGGTCTGTCATAATATAATAGAGACAGTAGATTAGCTGGTTTTTCATAATATAATAGAGACAGTAGATTTAGCTGGTTTTTCATAATATAATAGAGACAGTAGATCGAGCTGGTCTGTCATTTTATAATAGAGACAGTAGATCTAGCTGGTCTGTCATAATATAATAGAGACAGTAGATCTAGCTGGTCTGTCACAATATAATAGAGACAGTAGATCTAGCTGGTCTGTCATAATATAATAGAGACAGTATATTTAGCTGGTCTGTCATAATATAATAGAGACAGTAGATTTGGCTGGTTTTTCATAATATAATAGAGACAGTAGATTTAGCTAGTTTGTCATAATATAATAGAGACAGTAGATCGAGCTTGTCTGTCATTATATAATAGTAACAGTAGATCTAGGTGGTCTGTCATAATATAAAAGAGACAGTAGATCTAGCTTGTCTGTCATAATATAATAGAGACAATAGATCTAGCTGGTCTGTCATAATATAATAGAGACAGTAGATCTAGCTGGTCTGTCATAATATAATAGAGACAGTAGATCGAGCTTGTCTGTCATAATATAATAGAGACAGTAGATCTAGCTGGTCTGTCATAATATAATAGATACTGTAGATCTAGCTGGTCTGTCATAATATAATAGAGACAGTATATCTAGCTGGTTTGTCATAATATAATAGAGACAGTAGATTTAGCTTGTTTTTCATAATATAATAGAGACAGTAGATCTAGCTGGTCTGTCATAATATAATAGAGACAGTACATCTAGCTGGTCTGTCATTATATAATAGAGACAGTAGATCTAGCTGGTCTGTCATAATGTAATAGATACATTAGATCTAGCTGGTCTGTCATAATATAATAGAGACAGTAGATCTAGCTGGTCTGTCATAATATAATAGAGACAGTAGATCTAGCTGGTCTGTCATAATATAATAGAGACATTAGATCTAGCTGGTCTGTCATAATATAATAGAGACAGTAGATCGAGCTGGTCTGTCATAATATAATAGAGACACTAGATCTAGCTGGTCTGTCATAATATAATAGAGACATTAGATCTAGCTGGTCTGTCACAATATAATAGAGACATTAGATCTAGCTGGTCTGTCATAATATAATAGAGACATTAGATCTAGCTGGTCTGTCATAATATAATAGAGACAGTAGATTTGGCTGGTTTTTCATAATATAATAGAGAAAGTAGATTTAGCTGGTTTGTCATAATATAATAGAGACAGTAGATCGAGCTGGTCTGTCATTATATAATAGAGACAGTAGATCTAGCTGGTCTGTCATAATATAATAGAGACAGTAGATCTAGCTGGTCTGTCATAATATAATAGAGACAATAGATCTAGCTGGTCTGTCATAATATAATAGAGACAGTAGATCTAGCTGGTCTGTCATAATATAATAGAGACAGTAGATCTAGCTGGTCTGTCATAATATAATAGAGACATTAGATCTAGCTGGTCTGTCATAATATAATAGAGACAGTAGATCTAGCTGGTCTGTCATTATATAATAGAGACAGTATATCTAGCTGGTTTGTCATAATATAATAGAGACAGTAGATCTAGCTTGTTTGTCATAATATAATAGAGACAGTAGATCTAGCTGGTCTGTCATAATATAATAGAGACAGTACATCGAGCTTGTCTGTCATTATATAATAGAGACAGTAGAACTAGCTGGTCTGTTATAATGTAATAGAGACATTAGATCTAGCTGGTCTGTCATAATATAATAGAGACATTAGATCTAGCTGGTCTGTCATAATATAATAGAGACATTAGATCTAGCTGGTCTGTCATAATATAATAGAGACATTAGATCTAGCTGGTCTGTCATTATGTAATAGAGACATTAGATCTAGCTGGTCTGTCATAATATAATAGAGACAGTAGTTCTAGCTGTTATGTCATAATAAAATAGAGACAGTAGATTTAGCTGGTTTTTCATAATATAATAGAGTAGTTCTAGCTTGTCTGTCATAATATAATAGAGACAGTAGATCTAGCTGGTCTGTAATTATATAATAGAGACAGTAGATCTAGCTGGTCTGTCATAATATAATAGAGACAGTAGATCTAGCTGTTATGTCATAATATAATAGAGACAGTAGATTTAGCTGGTTTTTCATAATATAATAGAGACAGTAGATCGAGCTGGTCTGTCATTATATAATAGAGACATTAGATCTAGGTGGTCTGTCATAATATAATAGAGACATTAGATCTAGCTGGTCTGTCATAATATAATAGAGACATTAGATCTAGCTGGTCTGTCATAATGTAATAGAGACATTAGATCTAGCTGGTCTTTCATTATATAATAGAGACATTAGATCTAGCTGGTCTGTCATAATGTAATAGAGACATTAGATCTAGCTGGTCTGTCATAATATAATAGAGACAATAGATCTAGCTGGTCTGTCATAATATAAAAGAGACAGTAGATCTAGCTGGTCTTTCATAATATAATAGAGACACTAGATCTAGCTGGTCTGTCATAATATAATAGAGACATTAGATCTAGCTGGTCTGTCATAATATAATATAGACAGTAGATTGAGCTGTTCTGTCATTATATAATAGAGACATTAGATCTAGCTGGTCTGTCATAATATAATAGAGACATTAGATCTAGCTGGTCTGTCATAATATAATAGAGACATTAGATCTAGCTGGTCTGTCATAATGTAATATAGACAGTAGATCTAGCTGGTCTGTCATAATATAATAGAGACAGTAGATCTAGCTGGTCTGTCATAATATAATAGAGACAGTAGATCTAGCTGGTCTGTCATAATGTAATAGAGACATTAGATCTAGCTGGTTTTTCATAATATAATAGAGACAGTAGATTTAGCTGGTTTTTCATAATATAATAGAGACAGTAGATCGAGCTGGTCTGTCATTTTATAATAGAGACAGTAGATCTAGCTGGTCTGTCATAATATAATAGAGACAGTAGATCTAGCTGGTCTGTCACAATATAATAGTGACAGTAGATCTAGCTGGTCTGTCATAATATTAAAGAGACAGTATATTTAGCTGGTATGTCATAATATAATAGAGACAGTAGATTTGGCTGGTTTTTCATAATATAATAGAGACAGTAGATTTAGCTAGTTTGTCATAATATAATAGAGACAGTAGATCTAGCTGGTCTGTCATAATATTAAAGAGACAGTATATTTAGCTGGTATGTCATAATATAATAGAGACAGTAGATTTGGCTGGTTTTTCATAATATAATAGAGACAGCAGATTTAGCTGGTTTGTCATAATATAATAGAGACAGTAGATCGAGCTTGTCTGTCATTATATAATAGTAACAGTAGATCTAGGTGGTCTGTCATAATATAAAAGAGACAGTAGATCTAGCTGGTCTGTCATAATATAATAGAGACAATGGACATCCGGTTTGGAGCGAGCGGTCGCATTTGCATTCGCTCTGCAGGTAGTATAACTTTTCATTTCATTTTCATTACATTTCATTATAGTACAACGGTTTAATTTGTCTAACCTTAGCAATTTCTTCTTAGCTAGCTACTTAGCCGTCTGTGTATAAAAGATAATTGCGTAATTATCGTATTCCGTCGTCTATCGTAGCGTTGCGTAATTATCGTATTCCGTCGTCTATCGTAGTCCACACTGCTATCTGCCCAGCAGCCAGCAAACGTCCACCGTCTACCGAATAGTAGTATTAACTTTTCATTACATTTCATTATAGTACAACGGTCTGATTTTCATTTTCACTACAGTACAACGGTTTGATTTGTTTGATCTTAGCTAGCTACATAGCCGTCTTTGCATCAAACATAATTGTGTAGTTATTGAGGTTCGCCAGCCAGCTATTTTCGCCCTAACGTAACGCAACGTAGCCAACACTGCTAGCTAGCCAGCTTGCCACCGAATAGCAGCATTGTAGAAACGAGTGCATTACAACGGAACGACTTGATCAGTGTAGTGTTGGCTGACTACACAGTTGTCTTTGCTATCTTTGATTTGTATTTGTTCGATCTTAGCTAGCTACTTAGCTGGCTACATAGCCGTCTTTGTATCGGTGATAATTGTGTAGTTATCAAGGTTCGCTAGCCAGGTATTCTCGCCCTAACGTAACGTAACGTAGTCAACCCTGCTAGCTAGCCAGCTAGCCACCGATTAGCAGCACTGTAGAAACGATTACATTACAACGGAACGACTTGACTTGTGTAGTGTTAGCTAGCTACATAGTTTTCTTTGCTATCTTTTTATCTAAGATAATTGTGTAGCTTTGAGTAATTATCGGTTAGCTAGCCAGCTATTTTTCGCCTGCCGCGCTGCCGTCCTCCTACCTAGCCAACACTGCTAGCTAGCCAACTTCTACCGAATAGCAGCACTGTAGAAACTTACATTACAACGGAACGACTTGATTAGCGTAGTGTTAGCTAGTTGTCTTTGCTGTCCTTGTATCCATGATAATTGTGTAGTTTAGAGAAATTTAGTGAAATTGTCGAGGTTACCTAGCCAGCTTCACTTTCAACAACGTAGCCACTGCTAGCCAGGCTACTTCACCAGCCAGCAGTACTATATCATTTTAGTCAATAAGATCTTGTATTTTATTTTTATTTTTTTGCAACGTAAGCTTAACTTTCTGAACATTCGAGACGTGTAGCCCACTTGTCATTCTAATCTCCTTTGCATTAGCGTAGCCTCTTCTGTAGCCTGTCAACCATGTGTCTGTCTATCCCTGTTCTCTCCTCTCTGCACAGACCATACAAACGCTTCACACCGCGTGGCCGCGCCCACCCTAACCTGGTGGTCCCAGCCCGCACGACCCACGTGGAGTTCCAGGTCTCCGGTAGCCTCTGGAACTGCCGATCTGCGGCCAACAAGGCAGAGCTCATCTCAGCCTATGCGTCCCTCCAGTCCCTCGACTTCCTGGCACTGACGGAAACATGGCTCACCACAGATAACACTGCTACTCCTACTGCTCTCTCTTCGTCTGCCCACGTGTTCTCGCACACCCCGAGACCTTCTGGTCAGCGGGGTGGTGGCACCGGGATCCTCATCTCTCCCAAGTGGTCATTCTCTCTTTCTCCCCTTACCCATCTGTCTATCGCCTCCTTTGAATTCCATGCTGTCACAGTTACCAGCCCTTTCAAGCTTAACATCCTTATCATTTATCGCCCTCCAGGTTCCCTTGGAGAGTTCATCAATGAGCTTGATGCCTTGATAAGCTCCTTTCCTGAGGACGGCTCACCTCTCACAGTTCTGGGTGACTTTAACCTCCCCATGTCTACCTTTGACTCATTCCTCTCTGCCTCCTTCTTTCCACTCCTCTCCTCTTTTGACCTCACCCTCTCACCTTCCCCCCCTACTCACAAGGCAGGCAATACGCTTGACCTCATCTTTACTAGATGCTGTTCTTCCACTAACCTCATTGCAACTCCCCTCCAAGTCTCCGACCACTACCTTGTATCCTTTTCCCTCTCGCTCTCATCCAACACTTCCCACACTGCCCCTACTCGGATGGTATCGCGCCGTCCCAACCTTCGCTCTCTCTCCCCCGCTACTCTCTCATCTTCCATCCTATCATCTCTTCCCTCTGCTCAAACCTTCTCCAACCTATCTCCTGATTCTGCCTCCTCAACCCTCCTCTCCTCCCTTTCTGCATCCTTTGACTCTCTATGTCCCCTATCCTCCAGGCCGGCTCGGTCCTCCCCTCCCGCTCCGTGGCTCGACGACTCATTGCGAGCTCACAGAACAGGGCTCCGGGCAGCCGAGCGGAAATGGAGGAAAACTCGCCTCCCTGCGGACCTGGCATCCTTTCACTCCCTCCTCTCTACATTTTCCTCTTCTGTCTCTGCTGCTAAAGCCACTTTCTACCACTCTAAATTCCAAGCATCTGCCTCTAACCCTAGGAAGCTCTTTGCCACCTTCTCCTCCCTCCTGAATCCTCCTCCCCCTCCCCCCCCTCCTCCCTCTCTGCAGACGACTTCGTCAACCATTTTGAAAAGAAGGTCGACGACATCCGATCCTCGTTTGCTAAGTCAAACGACACCGCTGGTTCTGCTCACACTGCCCAACCCTGTGCTTTGACCTCTTTCTCCCCTCTCTCTCCAGATGAAATCTCGCGTCTTGTGACGGCCGGCCGCCCAACAACCTGCCCGCTTGACCCTATCCCCTCCTCTCTTCTCCAGACCATTTCCGGAGACCTTCTACCTTACCTCACCTCGCTCATCAACTCATCCTTGACCGCTGGCTACGTCCCTTCCGTCTTCAAGAGAGCGAGAGTTGCACCCCTTCTGAAAAAACCTACACTCGATCCCTCCGATGTCAACAACTACAGACCAGTATCCCTTCTTTCTTTTCTCTCCAAAACTCTTGAACGTGCCGTCCTTGGCCAGCTCTCCTGCTATCTCTCTCAGAATGACCTTCTTGATCCAAATCAGTCAGGTTTCAAGACTAGTCACTCAACTGAGACTGCTCTTCTCTGTATCACGGAGGCGCTCCGCACTGCTAAAGCTAACTCTCTCTCCTCTGCTCTCATCCTTCTAGACCTATCGGCTGCCTTCGATACTGTGAACCATCAGATCCTCCTCTCCACCCTCTCCGAGTTGGGCATCTCCGGCGCGGCCCACGCTTGGATTGCGTCCTACCTGACAGGTCGCTCCTACCAGGTGGCGTGGCGAGAATCTGTCTCCTCACCACGCGCTCTCACCACTGGTGTCCCCCAGGGCTCTGTTCTAGGCCCTCTCCTATTCTCGCTATACACCAAGTCACTTGGCTCTGTCATAACCTCACATGGTCTCTCCTATCATTGCTATGCAGACGACACACAATTAATCTTCTCCTTTCCCCCTTCTGATGACCAGGTGGCGAATCGCATCTCTGCATGTCTGGCAGACATATCAGTGTGGATGACGGATCACCACCTCAAGCTGAACCTCGGCAAGACGGAGCTGCTCTTCCTCCCGGGGAAGGACTGTCCGTTCCATGATCTCGCCATCACGGTTGACAACTCCATTGTGTCCTCCTCCCAGAGCGCTAAGAACCTTGGCGTGATCCTGGACAACACCCTGTCGTTCTCCACCAACATCAAGGCGGTGGCCCGTTCCTGTAGGTTCATGCTCTACAACATCCGCAGAGTACGACCCTGCCTCACACAGGAAGCGGCGCAGGTCCTAATCCAGGCACTTGTCATCTCCCGTCTGGATTACTGCAACTCGCTGTTGGCTGGGCTCCCTGCCTGTGCCATTAAACCCCTACAACTCATCCAGAACGCCGCAGCCCGTCTGGTGTTCAACCTTCCCAAGTTCTCTCACGTCACCCCGCTCCTCCGCTCTCTCCACTGGCTTCCAGTTGAAGCTCGCATCCGCTACAAGACCATGGTGCTTGCCTACGGAGCTGTGAGGGGAACGGCACCTCAGTACCTTCAGGCTCTGATCAGGCCCTACACCCAAACAAGGGCACTGCGTTCATCCACCTCTGGCCTGCTCGCCCCCCTACCACTGAGGAAGTACAGTTCCCGCTCAGCCCAGTCAAAACTGTTCGCTGCTCTGGCACCCCAATGGTGGAACAAACTCCCTCACGACGCCAGGACAGCGGAGTCAATCACCACCTTCCGGAGACACCTGAAACCCCACCTCTTCAAGGAATACCTAGGATAAAGCAATCCTTCTGCCCCCCCCCCCCCCCTTAAAAGATCTAGATGCACTATTGTAAAGTGGCTGTTCCACCGGATGTCATAAGGTGAATGCACCAATTTGTAAGTCGCTCTGGATAAGAGCGTCTGCTAAATGACTTAAATGTAAAATGTAAATGTAATAGATCTAGCTGGTCTGTCATAATATAAAAGAGACAGTAGATCTAGCTGGTCTGTCATAATATAAAAGAGACAGTAGATCGAGCTTGTCTGTCATAATATAATAGAGACAGTAGATCTAGCTGGTCTGTCATAATATAATAGATACTGTAGATCTAGCTGGTCTGTCATAATATAATAGAGACAGTATATCTAGCTGGTTTGTCATAATATAATAGAGACAGTAGATTTAGCTTGTTTTTCATAATATAATAGAGACAGTAGATTTAGCTGGTTTTTCATAATATAATAGAGACAGTACATCTAGCTTGTCTGTCATTATATAATAGAGACAGTAGAACTAGGTGGTCTGTTATAATGTAAAAGAGACATTAGATCTAGCTGGTCTGTCATAATATAATAGAGACAGTAGATCTAGCTGGTCTGTCATAATATAATAGAGACAGTAGATCTAGCTGTTATGTCATAATATAATAGAGACAGTAGATTTAGCTGGTTTTTCATAATATAATAGAGACAGTAGATCGAGCTGGTCTGTCATTTTATAATAGAGACAGTAGATCTAGCTGGTCTGTCATAATAAAAAAGAGACAGTAGATCTAGCTGGTCTGTCACAATATAATAGAGACAGTAGATCTAGCTGGTCTGTCATAATATTAAAGAGACAGTATATTTAGCTGGTATGTCATAATATAATAGAGACAGTAGATTTGGCTGGTTTTTCATAATATAATAGAGACAGTAGATTTAGCTGGTTTGTCATAATATAATAGAGACAGTAGATCGAGCTTGTCTGTCATTATATAATAGTAACAGTAGATCTAGGTGGTCTGTCATAATATAAAAGAGACAGTAGATCTAGCTGGTCTGTCATAATATAATAGAGACATTAGATCTAGCTGGTCTGTCATAATATAATAGAGACAGTAGATCTAGCTGGTCTGTCATAATATAATAGAGACAGTAGATCTAGCTGGTCTGTCATAATATAATAGAGACAGTAGATCTAACTGGTCTGTCATAATATAATAGATACAGTAGATCTAGCTGGTCTGTCATAATATAATAGAGACAGTATATCTAGCTGGTCTGTCATAATATAATAGAGACAGTAGATCTAGCTGGTCTGTCATAATATAATAGAGACAGTAGATCTAGCTGGTCTGTCATAATATAATAGCTGGTCTGTCATTATATAATTGAGACAGTAGATCTAGGTGGTCTGTTATAATGTAAAAGAGACATTAGATCTAGCTGGTCTGTCATAATATAATAGAGACAGTAGATCTAGCTGTTATGTCATAATATAATAGAGACAGTAGATTTAGCTGGTCTGTCATAATATAATAGAGACAGTAGGTCTAGCTGGTCTGTCATAATATAATAGAGACAGTAGATCTAGCTGGTCTGTCATAATATAATAGAGACATTAGATCTAGCTGGTCTGTCATAATATAATAGAGACATTAGATCTAGCTGGTCTGTCATAATATAATAGAGACAGTATATCTAGCTGGTCTGTCATAATATAATAGAGACATTAGATCGAGCTTGTCTGTCATTATATAATAGAGAGAGTAGATCTAGGTGGTCTGTTATAATGTAAAAGAGACATTAGATCTAGCTGGTCTGTCATAATATAATAGAGACAGTAGATCTAGCTGGTCTGTCATAATATAATAGAGACAGTAGATCTAGCTGGTCTGTCATAATATAATAGAGACAGTAGATCTAGCTGGTCTGTCATAATGTAATAGAGACATTAGATCTAGCTGGTCTGTCATAATATAATAGAGACATTAGATCTAGCTGGTCTGTCATAATATAATAGAGACAGTAGATCTAGCTGGTCTGTCACAATATAATAGAGACAGTAGATCTAGCTGGTCTGTCATAATATTAAAGAGACAGTATATTTAGCTGGTATGTCGTAATATAATAGAGACAGTAGATTTGGCTGGTTTTTCATAATATAATAGAGACAGTAGATTTAGCTGGTTTGTCATAATATAATAGAGACAGTAGATCGAGCTTGTCTGTCATTATATAATAGTAACAGTAGATCTAGGTGGTCTGTCATAATATAAAAGAGACAGTAGATCTAGCTGGTCTGTCATAATATAATAGAGACAATAGATCTAGCTGGTCTGTCATAATATAAAAGAGACAGTAGATCTAGCTGGTCTGTCATAATATAAAAGAGACAGTAGATCGAGCTTGTCTGTCATAATATAATAGAGACAGTAGATCTAGCTGGTCTGTCATAATATAATAGATACTGTAGATCTAGCTGGTCTGTCATAATATAATAGAGACAGTATATCTAGCTGGTTTGTCATAATATAATAGAGACAGTAGATTTAGCTTGTTTTTCATAATATAATAGAGACAGTAGATTTAGCTGGTTTTTCATAATATAATAGAGACAGTACATCGAGCTTGTCTGTCATTATATAATAGAGACAGTAGATCTAGGTGGTCTGTTATAATGTAAAAGAGACATTAGATCTAGCTGGTCTGTCATAATATAATAGAGACAGTAGATCTAGCTGGTCTGTCATAATATAATAGAGACAGTAGATCTAGCTGTTATGTCATAATATAATAGAGACAGTAGATTTAGCTAGTTTTTCATAATATAATAGAGACAGTAGATCGAGCTGGTCTGTCATTTTATAATAGAGACAGTAGATCTAGCTGGTCTGTCATAATAAAAAAGAGACAGTAGATCTAGCTGGTCTGTCACAATATAATAGAGACAGTAGATCTAGCTGGTCTGTCATAATATTAAAGAGACAGTATATTTAGCTGGTATGTCATAATATAATAGAGACAGTAGATTTGGCTGGTTTTTCATAATATAATAGAGACAGTATATTTAGCTGGTTTGTCATAATATAATAGAGACAGTAGATCGAGCTTGTCTGTCATTATATAATAGTAACAGTAGATCTAGGTGGTCTGTCATAATATAAAAGAGACAGTAGATCTAGCTGGTCTGTCATAATATAATAGAGACAATAGATCTAGCTGGTCTGTCATAATATAAAAGAGACAGTAGATCTAGCTGGTCTGTCATAATATAAAAGAGACAGTAGATCGAGCTTGTCTGTCATAATATAATAGAGACAGTAGATCTAGCTGGTTTGTCATAATATAATAGATACTGTAGATCTAGCTGGTCTGTCATAATATAATAGAGACAGTATATCTAGCTGGTTTGTCATAATATAATAGAGACAGTAGATTTAGCTTGTTTTTCATAATATAATAGAGACAGTAGATTTAGCTGGTTTTTCATAATATAATAGAGACAGTACATCGAGCTTGTCTGTCATTATATAATAGAGACAGTAGATCTAGGTGGTCTGTTATAATGTAAAAGAGACATTAGATCTAGCTGGTCTGTCATAATATAATAGAGACAGTAGATCTAGCTGGTCTGTCATAATATAATAGAGACAGTAGATCTAGCTGTTATGTCATAATATAATAGAGACAGTAGATTTAGCTAGTTTTTCATAATATAATAGAGACAGTAGATCGAGCTGGTCTGTCATTTTATAATAGAGACAGTAGATCTAGCTGGTCTGTCATAATAAAAAAGAGACAGTAGATCTAGCTGGTCTGTCACAATATAATAGAGACAGTAGATCTAGCTGGTCTGTCATAATATTAAAGAGACAGTATATTTAGCTGGTATGTCAAAATATAATAGAGACAGTAGATTTGGCTGGTTTTTCATAATATAATAGAGACAGTAGATTTAGCTGGTTTGTCATAATATAATAGAGACAGTAGATCGAGCTTGTCTGTCATTATATAATAGTAACAGTAGATCTAGGTGGTCTGTCATAATATAAAAGAGACAGTAGATCTAGCTGGTCTGTCATAATATAATAGAGACAATAGATCTAGCTGGTCTGTCATAATATAAAAGAGACAGTAGATCTAGCTGGTCTGTCATAATATAAAAGAGACAGTAGATCGAGCTTGTCTGTCATAATATAATAGAGACAGTAGATCTAGCTGGTCTGTCATAATATAATAGATACTGTAGATCTAGCTGGTCTGTCATAATATAATAGAGACAGTATATCTAGCTGGTTTGTCATAATATAATAGAGACAGTAGATTTAGCTTGTTTTTCATAATATAATAGAGACAGTAGATTTAGCTGGTCTGTCATAATATAATAGAGACAGTAGATCTAGCTGGTCTGTCATAATATAATAGATACTGTAGATCTAGCTGGTCTGCCATAATGTAAAAGAGACATTAGATCTAGCTGGTCTGTCATAATATAATAGAGACAGTAGATCTAGCTGGTCTGTCATAATATAATAGAGACAGTAGATCTAGCTGGTCTGTCATAATGTAATAGAGACATTAGATCTAGCTGGTCTGTCATAATATAATAGAGACAGTAGATCGAGCTGGTCTGTCATAATATAATAGAGACAGTAGATCTAGCTGGTCTGTCATAATATAATAGAGACAGTAGATCTAGCTGGTCTGTCACAATATAATAGAGACAGTAGATCTAGCTGGTCTGTCATAATATTAAAGAGACAGTATATCTAGCTGGTCTGTCATAATATAATAGAGACAGTAGATCTAGCTGGTCTGTCATAATATAATAGAGACAGTAGATCTAGCTGGTCTGTCATAATGTAATAGAGACATTAGATCTAGCTGGTCTGTCATAATATAATAGATACTGTAGATCTAGCTGGTCTGCCATAATGTAAAAGAGACATTAGATCTAGCTGGTCTGTCATAATATAATAGAGACAGTAGATCTAGCTGGTCTGTCATAATATAATAGAGACAGTAGATCTAGCTGTTATGTCATAATATAATAGAGACAGTAGATCTAGCTGGTTTGTCATAATATAATAGAGACAGTAGATCGAGCTGGTCTGTCATTTTATAATAGAGACAGTAGATCTAGCTGGTCTGTCATAATATAAAAGAGACAGTAGATCTAGCTGGTCTGTCACAATATAATAGAGACAGTAGATCTAGCTGGTCTGTCATAATATTAAAGAGACAGTATATTTAGCTGGTATGTCATAATATAATAGAGACAGTAGATTTGGCTGGTTTTTCATAATATAATAGAGACAGTAGATTTAGCTGGTTTGTCATAATATAATAGAGACAGTAGATCGAGCTTGTCTGTCATTATATAATAGTAACAGTAGATCTAGGTGGTCTGTCATAATATAAAAGAGACAGTAGATCTAGCTGGTCTGTCATAATATAATAGAGACAATAGATCTAGCTGGTCTGTCATAATATAAATGAGACAGTAGATCTAGCTGGTCTGTCATAATATAAAAGAGACAGTAGATCGAGCTTGTCTGTCATAATATAATAGAGACAGTAGATCTAGCTGGTCTGTCATAATATAATAGATACTGTAGATCTAGCTGGTCTGTCATAATATAATAGAGACAGTATATCTAGCTGGTTTGTCATAATATAATAGAGACAGTAGATTTAGCTTGTTTTTCATAATATAATAGAGACAGTAGATTTAGCTGGTTTTTCATAATATAATAGAGACAGTAC